>NW_019945093.1:0-2145 GCF_002910315.2 Salvelinus sp. IW2-2015
AGCATGCTGGCTAATAGTCTCTCCCTTCATCTAGCATGCTGGGCCCAATAGTCTCTTCCTTTATCTGGCATGCGGGCCAATAGTCTCTCCCTTCATCTAGCATGCTGGGCTAATAGTCTCTCCCTTTATCTAGCATGCTGGGCTAATAGTCTCTCCCTTCATCTAGCATGCTGGGCTAATAGTCTCTCCCTTCATCTAGCATGCTGGGCTAATAGTCTCTCCCCTTCATCTGGCAATGCTGGGCTAATAGTCTCTCCCTTCATCTAGCATGCTGGGCTAATAAGCCTCTCCCTTCATCTAGCATGCTGGGCTAATAGTCTCTCCCTTCATCTATCATGCTGGGCCAATAGTTCTCTCCCTTCATCTAGCATGCGGGCTAATAGCCTCTCCCTTTATCTAGCATGCTGGGCTAATAGTCTCTCCCTTCATCTAGCATGCTGGGCTAATAGTGTCTCCCTTTATCTAGGATGCAAGGCCCTGGCACCATACCCTATACTTTGTGGCCTGCTGGCTTCCAATGTATGTATTTATTCTGACTCTGTCTCTGACTCTACCTATCTGACTTTCTCTCTGACTCTCTCTCTTGCTGACTCTCTCTCTCTCTTTCTCTCAAACTCTCTCTCTGACTCTCTCTCTTGCTGACTCTCTATCTCTCTTTCTCTCAGACTCTCTCTCTCTCTCTGACTCTTTCTCTCTATCTCTCTCTCCCTCTCTCTCTCAGACTCTCTCTATGACTCACTCTGACTCTCTCTCTCTTTCTCTGACTCTCTCTCTCGCTCTCTGACTCGCTCTCTCTCTCTGACTCTTTCTCTCACTCTCTGACTCTCTCTCTCTCTTTCTCTCTCTCTCTCTATGACTCACTCTGACTCTCACTCTCTCTGACTCTCTATCCCGTGAGATGTTCTACTAGAGCTGGGATGATAAACCGAAAAATGATCGACACCGACCACTTATCGCAGGCATTTTGCTGATATCGTTGATATCATTACGATAAGTAGCCTACACTTGACAAATGTGAAGTTTAAAATGAAATAAATTTGCTAATATGTGTGATTGTTAACGGAACAAATTGATGACTACAACCATCAAACTAGTAGTAGTAGTTTAAAGGATAATAAAATAAAAACTGATGCACATTAACGTTATAATTAATATGGATTAATATGGATTAATATGAATTAATATGGATTCATATGGATTAWTACGGATTCATATGGATTAATACGGATTCATATGGATTAATACGGATTAATATGGATTAATACGGATTCATATGGACTAATATAGATTAATATGGATTTATAGTGATTAATATGGATTTATAGTGATTAATATGGATTAATATGGATTTATAGTGATTAATATGGATTTATAGTGATTAATATGGATTTATAGTGATTAATATGGATTAATATGGATTAATATGGATTTTTGTCCATGTCGCCCAGCTCTATGTTCTAGATGTAATCATGACTGTTAACAGTCTTCTGGTTTCAAAACCATAAAAACAGTTTAGTTTATTAAGACCAGAAATGTATCTACAGACACTGAAGGGCTATCAAGTGTCGTGCGTGCGTGTGCGAGTGTGTGTGTGTGTGTGTGTGTGGTGGCTGAGTTACTCTGTATGCATCAGCGGGCATGGTCCGGCTGGCCAGAATAAATCAAGTGCGTGTCGTAGGCAGCTTGGGGAAAGTCACAGCCCACTGTGGCTTGGTGGCTATTGCTGTACAAACACACTCCATATCCTAATGTAGTTGACCAACCCATAGCCAAACCTCATCTACCAATTGAAAAACAGGAAAACAGGGGGACAACAGGAAACAAATCAATTACAATTATCCTAACGTATTTCTACAACCTTATATTAAACCATCTAACCAATTCAAAAACAGGAGAAAACACACTGTGGGAAAATGTTTACTGTCCAAAAATAAACTCAGTAAAAAAAGAAACGTCCTTCACTGTCAACTGCTGTTATTTTCAGCAAACTTAACAGTGTAAATAGTTGTTATGAACATTAACAGATTCAACAACTGAACATAAACTGAGACAAGATTCCACAAGACATGTGACTAACAGAAATGGTAAAATGTGTCCCTGAACAAAGGGGGGGGGGGTCAAAAATCAAAGTAACAGTTCTGGTAT
>NW_019945093.1:2170-8877 GCF_002910315.2 Salvelinus sp. IW2-2015
TTGTGTGTGTGTGTGTGTGTGTGTTGTGTGTGTGTGTGTGTGTGTGTGTGTGTGTGTGTTTGTGCATGTCATTTCTCTTCCCCCGCCTGCAGTTCACCCACCTGGCCCGCGGTGGCGCTGTTCCATCCAGATGTAGCAGTTGTTCTGGGCCACGCCAGTTTGGTTGTCCAGGAAGGGCATACGGACGCTCCGCTCGGCACACAGACGGGCGTTGTAGCTGCGACAGTGTTCTATGGCCTCCCGGTAGAACTGGTCACCTAGCCTACAGACACAAAGAACAGAGACCGTTTTAGTTAACTTGGTTAGGTTTAACTAGGTTAGCTTAGTAGGCTATAGTGATTGAGGAAGCAGCTGGAAGGGTCCTTAAACCTGGTGCCAAATGTCCAGACCTCTTAATCTATGTTACATACTGGGATGCTACTTGTCTTCAGATCACTCAGGTTAACTTAGCATGCTAGACTATCTTAGCTAAACATATGCCCTTCGTCTTAGTCAGAGCACACAGCTGCTGTTGAGCCATCCTGCTACCAAGACATGTCCTCTGAATACCAACATTGTTAGGGTTGTTTATTAGCATGGAGACGTGCTGAGTTACTCTGTATGCATCAGCGGGCATGGTCCGGCTGGCCAGAATAAATCAAGTGCGTGTCGTAGCTGGTGTGGCCACCAGCTGCATTAACCTCTCTTGGGTAGTATTTTCACCTCCGGATGAAAAGCGTGCCCAAAGTAAACTGCCTGTTACTCAGGCCCAGAAGCTAGGATATGCATATAAGATATGGAAGATATGGATAGAACACACTCTAAAGTTTCTAAAACTGTTACAATAATGTCTGTGAGTATAACAGAACTGATATGGCAGGCATAACCCCGAGGACAAACCATCCAGGGGAAAAAAKAATTGAGGTCATAGGATTTTCCATTTGTTTTCTATGGGATGCCCTTATTATTAGAAACCTGGTTGCAGTTCCTATGGCTTCCACTAGATGTCAACAGTCTTTAGAAAAATGTTCGATGTTTTTCTTTCGAGAAATGAAGAAGTAGTGCTATTCATTGTAAGTGTCACTCCAGGTGGACTCCACTGTTTTGATGCGCGTGAACTGGAGCTTCACGTTGTTTTTATCCGGTATTGGAAACAGTTTATTCAGTCTTAAATTTGATCCATTATTTACGTTTTAGGGTACCTGAGGTTGGATTAGAAACGTTGTTTGAAATGTTTGGACCAAGTTTACAGGTAGCTTATTAGATACTTTGTAGGCATGTTGGTCGAGTTGAAACCGGTGTATTTCTGAATCAAATGCGCCAAATAAATGGATATTTTAGGGACATAAAGAAGGACATTATCGAACAAAATGACCATTTGTGATGTTTCTGGGACATTTTGGAGTGCCAACAGAAGAAGATCTTCAAAGGTAAGGCATTAATTATATCGCTATTTCTGACTTTTGTGGCGCACCTGCCTGGTTGAAATATGTTTTTCATGTGTTTGAATGCGGGGCGCTGTCCTCAGATAATCGCATGGTTTGCTTTCGCCGTAAAGCCTTTTTGAAATCGGACACAGCAGCTGGATTAACAAGAAGTTAAGCTTTATTTTGATGGATAACACAAATATTTTCAAGAATGTTAAATATTTGAATTTGGTATTTTTGCATGTTGGCCATAAAAAGTTAAGTACTGCAGTGCATCTCCTCCTCATGAACCTCACCAGATGTGCCAGTTCTTGCTGTGAGACGTTACCCCACTCTTCCACCAAGGCACCTGCAAGTTCTCAGATATTTCTGGGAGGATTGGCCCTAGCCCTCACCTTCCGATCCAACAGGTCCCAGACGTGCTCAATGGGATTGAGATCCGGGCTCTTCGCTGGCCATGGCAGAACACTGACATTCCTGTCTTGCAGAAAATCAGGCACAGAACGAGCAGTATGGCTGGAGGCATTGTCATGCTGGAGGGTCATGTCAGGATGAGCCTGCAGGAAGGGTACCACATGAGGGAGGAGGATGTCTTCCCTGTAACGCACAGCGTTGAGATTGCCTGCAATGACAACAAGCTCAGTCCGATGATGCTGTGACACACCGCCCCAGACCATGTCGGACCCTACACCTCCAAAACAATCCCGCTCCAGAGTACAGGCCTCGGTGTAACGCTCATTCCTTCGACAATAAACGCTAATCCGACCATCACCCCTGGTGAGACAAAACCGTGACTCGTCAAAGAAGAGCACTTTTTGCCAGTCCTGTCTGGTCCAGGGACGGTGGGTTTGCGCCCATAGACGATGTTGTTGCCGGTGATGTCTGATGAGGACCTGTCTTACAACAAGCCTACAAGCCCTCAGTCCAGCCTCTCTCAGCCTACTGCGGACAGTCTGAGCACTGATGGAGGGATTGTGCGTTCCTGGTGTAACTCAGGCAGTTGTTGTTGCCATCCTGTACCTGTCCCGCAGGTGTGATGTTCGAATGTACCGATCCTGTGCAGGTGTTGTTACACGTGTTCTGCCACTGCGAGGACGATCAGCTGTCCGTCCTGTCTCCCTGTAGCGCTGTAGCGCTCACAATACGGACATTGCAATTTGTTGCCCTGGCCACATCTGCAGTCCTCATGCCTCCTTGCAGCATGCCTAAGGCACGTTCAGGCAGATGAGCAGGGACCCTGGGCATCTTTCTTTTGGTGTTTTTCAGAGTCAGTAGAAAGGCCTCTTTAGTTGTCCTAAGTTTTCATAACCTGTGACCTTAATTGGCCCTACGTCTGGATAAGCTGTTAGTGTCTTAATACCATTTCCACAGGTGCATGTTCATTAATGTGTTATAGGTTGCA
The DNA here is from genome assembly GCF_002910315.2 of Salvelinus sp. IW2-2015. Taxonomy (NCBI): domain Eukaryota; kingdom Metazoa; phylum Chordata; class Actinopteri; order Salmoniformes; family Salmonidae; genus Salvelinus; species Salvelinus sp. IW2-2015. The sequence goes on from NW_019945093.1 coordinate 4,979, forward strand.
TTGAAACAAGCATGAGAACAGTGTTTAAAACTTTACATTTGAAGAGATCTGTGAAGTTAATTGGCATTTTTACGAATAATCTCCTGAAAGACACAGGGTCCTGAAAAGGACGCTTATTTTTTTTGCTGAATTTAGATGGGATGCGGTTTGCTATAGTATTTATTAGGAAATCCACCATTAGTTCTGCCAAGGCAGTCAGCTACTGCTTCCTGGGTTATTATGGTAGATCCCCATTTAGTTTCCTGCCAATGCAAGGCAGCTACTCTTCCTGGGGTTTATTATGGATCCCCATTAAGTTCCTGCCAATGCAGCAGCTACTCTTCCTGGGTTTATTATTGGATCCCCATTAGTTCCTGCAAGGCCAGCAGCTACTCTTCCTGGGGTTTATTATGGATCCCCATTAGTTGCCTGCCAAGGCAGCAGTCTACTCTCCTGGCTCCACATAAAAACAAAATATTTAAAACTTGTACATTATATAACATTATTACACCACTACATATCTACAATACAACATGTATAATACCACCATAAAACAATATAACATTGTACGTGTGTGTGTGTGTGTGTGTGTTGTATGCCTTGGGCTGTTGTTTTTTAAATCCGAGAAATAAAATTGTTGCCGCCCAAATTGACCGGGAGAAGAAAAACAACAGCAGTCAGGCTAACCTGCCTAATGAGGCAGTAGGCATTTCCAAAATCATACTTATTGTTTGAAACCTGAATGTTTTACTTCATATTATGAGGCATGTCTTTCTTACCTTCTTTGAAAATCAGACCATAGAAACGTGGAGGCAATTATTTTATAAAGATTTCATACGCGGAACGTTAGTTTCAAGTTTGGGGAAGCGTACAATTTATCCTATCATTTCTACCGATCTCCGTTCCAGTTACGATTTTCATATGCACATTATTCACAGTTTAATTTCAATAATAAAGTTTTTGTTTTTCAAAATCATTGTCATGTGGTTAATTATAAAAAAAAWTGTAATTAAAATGATATAAAAATATAAAAGTTCAAATTAAACTGAGATCCCCGGCTTCTGCCCAATGGCAACCTGGTCTCACAGCATTTCATATTATTCTGTACGTAAATACAAGGCCCTCAATTTAGTATGATATTTTACATTCCGTATGGTCTTCGGTCGGGGTATAGCGCGAACGTCTAGCAACCCAAAGGTTGTGAGTTTGAATTTCATCACGGACAATTGTAGCTAATTAGCAACTTTTTTACTTTTTAGCTACGTTGCAACTACTTAGCATGTTAGCTAACCCTTCCCCTAACCCTAATCCTAAATTTTGCGAATGAGTAAGATATTGTACATTTCGCAAAGTCGTAACATATTGTAGGTTCTGCAAAATTCATAACATATAATACGAATTGTAATTCGTAACATATCATACGAAATGGGTGATGGACATCCACAAATTAATACATACCTTACGAAACGTAACATCCATATCAAATGGAGTGTTCCTCGGATTTACATACAGAATAATACGAAATGCTCTTAGACCAGGTTGCATATGGACACTGATACTCCGTGATCACTGGCAGCTAAACAGCCTAAACAGCCTAAACTGTGTGTGTAGAGTGTGTGCTCGTGCCAGGGTTTCCGTTAGCCGCTAATTGTACGCCTTGGGCTGTTATTGTTTTTTAAATCCGAGAAATAAAATTGTTGCCGCCCAAATTGACCGGGAGAAACAAGAGCATGGAATTCAGAGATGGTCAMTGCAGTCTCTGGCCCAATAACTTATTTTTGTCAACTACGTAAAAATACATAAAGCCAATAAATAAAAACAGTAGAAAATATACTGATGAAAATTCAGGTACTTTCAATCACCTCTCTACTCAACCTGTCTGCCTCCCTTTGCGATCACTAGTGAAGTGTAATATAATACTCTGACTTTGAGTCCCAAATACTGCCCTCTTACCTTTTGTAGTGCACTGCTGTTGACATATTCAGCTACAGAGGGCGTCGTTATCAGGAGGATCTATCTGCCTCCCTTTGCGATCACTAGTGAACTTGTGACATTGTATCAACTAGCCTATTCTCGAGTTTCCACCCCAGTGAGCTCGGGACAGACAGCTGCTTTTTTGTGCATGAGAAAGTTATTTTATGACTTTTCCAAGGAATATATGGGATCTTCATATGATTAGATTTTCGCTTGGTGATTATCGTTGGGGGGAGATTGTTGGAAAGATTTTTCAAATAGGCCTACTGTGAGGAACTATTAAGTTATTACTAACAATGGATGTTAAAAATAAATAAAAAACAGACTTCGTTGACTTACTGTGTGAGGTGAAGAAATTATTACTGAGAAGCTCAGATTATTAGTGATGGACGTGGTGAGTTAAGACAATCACAAATCACACATCCCCAAATGGGCATTTTCCTAGATTTGCACGCAGCAGGCCAGGTGTGCTACTTCTGTGTGCTCAGGTGCTCGCGCTCCCTTAACATTAACAAGACAGAGAAAGCAGACCGATGCTCATTGCTCACATGGAACACTCCAAGCAAAAGACAATAAAAACATGAACAAAACTCATAAATTATAGTTTAGGAAATACACCAAAACTTGTTTCTCACAGTGTAGCAGGTTGTGAATTCTGCAAACAGCGTTTCCACTGAGAATGAGAACGGTAAATGACCGAAGGCCTAATTAGTAATACAATGCATTARCATATATTAATGCAACCAAATAACAGGGATTAAAGGTTACGGTACATTTACTACTGGTCACATATGAAATGGGGAATTGATCAAAATAAACAGGAGAGAGGGAGAGGGGAGAGAAGGGAGACTGTGATAGAAGGAGAGAGGGAGACTGGGAAGAGAGGAGGAAGGAGGACTGGGGAGAGAGGGAGACTGGAAGAGAGGAGAAGAGGGGGACTGGGAGAGGCGAGGAGGGGAGAGAGGGAGACGTGATAGAAGGAGAGAGGAGACTGGGAGAGGAGGGAGGGTGAGGGAGAAGGGAACTGTGATAGAAGGGAGAGAGGAACTGTGGAGAGAGGAGAGAGGGAGACTGGGAGAGAGGGAGACTGGACGGAGAGATAAGAGAGGAGAAGGGAGACTGGAAGACGAGCGGAGCAGGGAGAGAGGTGAGACTGGGGAAGAGGAGACGGGAGAGAGGGAACTGGGAGAGAGGGAGAGAGGTAATTTCTAGTGCGTCAGCCTCACACACACACACACACACACACACACCAACACACACACACACCACCACACACCACACACCACACACCACACACACACACACACACATACTACATACACCACACTCCACGACACCCAAACCCTGTCCCTACTCCCCCCTCGAACAGATCCCCAACACTTACACCACACACCACACACACTATACACAACACACAACAAACACATCATATTCACACACAACACCACCACACAACACCACACACACACACCAACACACACACTCACACACACTCCCCCCCCCCCCACCACAAACATTCAGCCTTACCCACATCTGTTCCCAGTGTTAGAATGCAGTTGGACTGAAAGCACACAGCAAATTCACCCCAGACCAGGACAATTCCCCCCATCACTCCACTAGCTTCCCTCTCCCGCTCTCATGCCAAAATGGCGGGCGATAGGCAAAACTTCTGTATAGGCCAGACACACACACATCCAAAACAACGGAGGCAAATTTGCGGAACACCACAACACACCCCAACCATGTTACACGCACACACAGATGCCCCCTCTTCACGCCAAAACCACAGCACCCGTTTCTCCAAAACATTTCCCCCTCTGCACACAGCCTCTCCCTAATCTACACACACAGAGCCCCCTCGAGCCATATCTCCTGTTCTCTCTAACCTCACAGTTCAAAATCCACGGAGACAACATTCTTCAGTGAGTGCATGCAGAAATAGGCAT
>NW_019945093.1:14850-21369 GCF_002910315.2 Salvelinus sp. IW2-2015
ACAATCAAAAGGCAAACCAATGAAACATAATATACAGCGAACCTGTACGATCACTGGCCAGGAAGTCCCCTGGTACTGATGGAATGAATTAGTCAACAGGGCAGTTCCCCTGTTACTGATGGAATGAATAGTCACGGCAGAGTCCCCTGGGTACTGATGGAATGAAGTATCCAGCCAGAGTCCCCTGGTTACTGATGGAATGAATAGTCCACGCAGAGTCCCCTGGATACTGATGGAATGAATAGTCCACGCAGAGTCCCCTGGTTACTGATGGAGCATGGAATTCCAGGCCAGCAGTCCCCTGGTTACTGATGGAATGGAATAGGTCCCACGCAGAGTCCCTGTTACTGATGGAATGAATAGTCCAGTACGCCAGAGTCCCCTGGATACTGATGGAATAGTCCAGGCAGAGTCCCCTGGATACTGATGATTGAATAGTCCACGCAAGTCCCCTGGTATACTAAAGGAATGGAATAGTCACGGCAGAAGTCCCCTGGATACTGATGGAATAGTCCGGGCCAGAGTCCCCTGGTTTCCCACAAGATTTAATAGTCCAACTCAGCACGGGCCATTGTGACCAACTGTCTTTGTGGGTAATGGTATTGTTCTGCAAGCTGCGTTGTTATGGAATATAAGCAATATATATATTCCCCTTATATGGACAGATCCTAGATCAACATTCTCACACTGAGAAAGGTTGTGGATACAAGGTCTCTTTCAAACCTCAGAAGACTGAMAATKAAGGTTAAATAAACATGAATAACATAAATAACATCTATAATTCAGTTTTAGACAGGAGATCAGATCAAATAAATGTGAATCGTGGTTAAGTCTGAGACGCCACACGATKTGTTTTACGATGTGTTTAGTTGCTTCCCGAGTGGTGCAGCGGGTCTATGGCACAGCATCTCAGTGCTAGAGGCGTCACTACAGACCCTGGTTCAGTTCCAGGCTGTATCACAACCGGCCGTGATTGATAGTCCCATATGGCGGGGCACAAATGGCTAAGCGTGGTCCGGGTTTGGCCGGGGGTAGGTCGTCATTGTAAAATAAGAATTTGTTTTTTAACTGACTTGTCTAGTTAAAATAAAGGTTAAATAAAAATGTATTAAATTATGATGAAATATGCTGATTCATGCTATTCTTCAGAGACAGCAGCAGCTCTATCAGACAGGCTGTTATCTCCAGGTTAATGTACAGTAACTACATCACCCGGAGGATATGAATGTCTTGTCTGTTATGTTACAACATGTGCTTCCCTAATCCCAGACACAACAGGCTCAAACACAACATCATTCGAGATGCCCTGTTCAATATCAGTTAGTTAAATTGGTAATAACTCAACTCATTCTGACAGAGAATAGCCTTACTCGTTGGTAATTACATCGTCACAAACTTACATTTGAACATCTTATTAAAATGCTTAGACTAAATAGATAGGAGAAGATCCAGTCCACTGCTGTTGTCATCCTCCTGTTCCACTACAGACCTTTCCCTGGGACTGTCTTATTATACTAATATAGGTTGGGACCAATAGAACACGTGTCTCTGTAGTGGGAGGAGTTGGCCCTGTCCTTGTGACCCCTTGTTGTTTTGGAGGGACCCTCCGTGGCTGTGTGTGTGTGTGTGTGTGTGTGTGTGTGTGTGTGTGTGTGTGTGTGATGTGTGTGCAAGTTGTGTGTGTGTGTGTGTGTGTGTGATCTGTGTGTTTAGGGGAGGAAGGGGGTCCTGGTGAGCAAATAGGGCTTTCCCTCTCTCTCTCTCTTCTCTCTCTCTCTCTACTTGCCCTCTCTCTCTCTCTCTCTCTCTCTCTCCTCTTCTCTTTGCCCTTCTCTCTGTCTCCCTCTCTCTCCTCTCTCTCTCTCTCCCTCTCTCTCTCTCTCTCTCTATTCAAAATAAATGCAAAGAGCTTTTTGCATGGAAACATATGCCAAAGTAAGTGAAATAAACTCAGCAAAAAAAGAAACGTCCTCTCACTGTCAACTGCGTTAATTTCAGCAAACTTAACATGTGTAAATATTTGTATGCACATAACAAGATTTAACAACTGAGCATAAACTGAAACAAGTTCCACAGACATGTGACTAACAAGAAATTGAATAATGAGTCCCTGAACAAAAAGGGGGGTCAAAATCAAAAGTAACAGTCCAGTATCTGGTGTGCGCCACCAGCTGCATTAAGTACTGCAGTTCATTCCCTCCTGTGGACTGCACCAGATGTGCCAGTTCTTGCTGTGAGATGTTACCCCACTCTTCCACCAAGGGCACCTGCAAGTTCCCAGACATTCTCTAGGGGAATGGCCCTAGCCCTCACCCTCCGATCCAACCTGTCCCACACTTGCTCCAATGGGATTGAGAATCCGGGCTCTTCGCTGGCCAATGGCAGAACACTGACATTCCTGCTGCAGGAATCACACAGCTGAACGAGCAGTATGGCTGGTGGCCATTGTCATGCTGGAGGTCATGTTCAGGATGAGCCTGCAGGAAGCGGTCCACATGAGAGAGGAGGATGTCTCTCCCTGTAACGCACAGCGTTGAGATTGCCTGCAATGACAACATGCTCAGTCATTGATGCTGTGACACACCGCCCCAGACCATGACCAAACCCTCCACCTCCAAATTATCCCGCTCCAGGTACAGGCCTCGGTTGTAACGCTCATTCCTTTCGACGATAAACGTGAATCCGACCATCACCCCTGTGAGACAAAACCCGACTCGTCAGTGAAGAGCACTTTTTGCCAGTCCTGTCTGGTCCAGGGACGGTGGGTTTGTGCCCGGGTTGAGTGATGTCTGGTGAGGACCTGCCTTACAACAGGCCTACAAGCCCTCAGTCCAGCCTTTCTCAACCTTGTTGCGGACAGTCTGAGCACTGTGGAGGGATTGTGCGTTCCTGGTGTAACTCGTGGCAGTTGTTGTTGCCATCCTGTACCTGTCCCCAGGTGTGATGTTGGATGTACCGACCCTGTACAGGTGTTGTTACACGTGGTCTGCCACTGTGAGGCGAACAGCTGTCCGTCCTGTCTCCCTGTGCACTGTCTTAAGCGTCTCCACAGTACGGACATTGCAATTTATTGCCCTGGCCACATCTGCAGACTCATGCCTCCTTGCAGCATGCCTAAGCACGTTTCACCAGATCTGAGCAGGGACCCTGGGCATCTTTCTTTTGGTGTTTTTCAGAGTCAGTAGGAAGGCCTCTTTAGTGTCCTAAGTTTTCATAACTGTGACCTTAATTGCCTAGCGTCTGTAAGCTGTTAGTGTCTTAACGGACATCACACAGGTGCATGTTCATTAATTGTTTATGGTTCATTGAACAAGCATGGGAAACAGTGTTTAAACACTTTACAATGAAGATCTGTGAAGTTAATTGGATTTTTACAAAGTATCTTTGAAAGACAGGGTCCTGAAAAAGGGAAATGTATTTTTTTGCTGATAATAAACAAAATGTAAATAAACAATTAGAAATGAACAGTAAACAAACATTTTAAAGGAATAGAGACATTTCACATGTCATATTACAGCTACATACAGTCTCTCTCTCCCTTTCTCTCTCTCTTTCCCACTCCCTCTCTACTGTCCCGTACCATCCATCCTCTCCTCTCTCTATCAGGTCCATACAGCTACATACAGTCTCTCTCTCTCTCCCTTTCTCTCTCTCTTTCTCTCTCTCTTTCCCACTCCCTCTCTACTGTCCCGTACCATCCATCCTCTCCTCTCTCTATCAGGTCCTTCTAACTTAATCCTGACCTAAAACATTTGAAGTTAATGCCTAAACTTAACCTTGAAATTGAAATTTRACGTTTGGAACAMCATTTACATTTGACGTTTGGAACACTCTTAGAATCGTATAAAAATTGTTTTATTTTATGCAGAGAACAGGATACAAGCCATGGATAACGAACCACCCACTGTCTCAAACCAGGAAGAAGGCCAGAATAGCTCCTATCAACAGAACACACATATCCTTCTCATCTGTCCATCTCYTAAGCATGGATTTTAAGTATACACATGCCACASRAGGTTGGTGGCACCTTAATTGGGGAGAATGGGCWTGTGGTAATGACTGGAGTGGAATTCGTGAAACGGTATCAAATACATCAGACACAGGGTTTCCATGGTTTCCAGGTGTTTGATGCCATTCCATTGGCTCCGTTCCGGACATTATTATGAGCCGTCAGCAGCCTCCTGTGATACATGCATTCCCTCTTGTTAAAGCTGCAATATGCCACTGAGTTATAGATCTGTCATTCTCATTGAAAGCAAGTCTAAGACGCGGTAGATCTGTTCTATCTGCGCAATKTCTATGCTTCCCGTTCTTACGTTTCGTTTTGTTGCATCTTTTACCTTCGGTTTTGTACACCTCAAAACAGCCTCAAAACAGTTGAAAATACAATATTTTTGGGGTTATGGAAAATATATTTCCCAGCGGTTTAGATGGTACAATGATTCTCTACAATGTACTAGCTTGTTTAGTCACRTTAAACTGAAATTACAAATGGCAGTACGATTTCTGCATAGTGCATATTAAAAAAWATAWWWATAATAATTTATGCAGAGATCAGGAGACCAAAGCCATGGATAACAAACCTCCCACTGTCCCAAACCAGGAAGAAGGCCAGAATAGCTCTTATCAATAGAACAGGGCTGTTGTTACCGGCTAAGTGCAAACCCAACACCTCTCATAGAATCAAAACAGTCAGAGGGAAACCACTCAACCTAATGTGATAAGGCTCCAGCACCAAGAAGATATATTCTAATATCTGATTTGTATATATATATATAATGTACCTTCGGAAAGTATTCAGACCCTTTGACTTTTTCCACATTTTGTTAGGTTACAGCCTTATTCTAAAATGGATTAAATTGTTTTTATTTTCCTCATCAATCTACACACAATACCCCATAATGACACATCAAAAACAGGGGTTTAGAAATTGTTGCAAATGTATTAATTTAAAAATAATGAAATATCACATTTACATAAGTATTCAGACCCAGTACTTTGGGTACTTTGTTGAAGTACCTTAGGCAGCAATTTCAGCCTCAAGTCTTCTTGGGTATGAGACTACAAGCTTGGCACACCTGTATTTGGGGAGTTTCTCCCATTCTTCTCTGCAGATCCTCTCAAGCTCTGTCAGGTTGGATGGGAAGTGTTGTTGTGTACTTAGGGTCGTTGTCCTGTTGGAAGGTGAACCTTCGCCCCAGTCTGAGGTCCTGTGTGGTCTGGAGCAGGTTTTCATCAAGGATCTCTCTGTACTTTGCTCCGTTCATCTTTCCCTCGATCCTGACTAGTCTCCAAGTCCCTGCAGCTGAAAACATCCCCACAGCATAATGCTGCCACCACCATGCTTCACTGTAGAAATGGTGCCTGGTTTCCTCCAGATGTGATGCTTGGCATTAAGGCCAAAGAGTTCAATCTTGGTTTCATCAGACCAGAGAATCTTGTTTCTCATGGTCTGAGAGTCTTTAGGTGCCTTTGACAAACTCCAGGCGGGCTGTCATGTGCCTTTTAATGAGGAGTGGCTTCTGTCTGGCCACTCTACCATAAAGGCCTGATTGGTGGAGTGCTGCAGAGATGGTTGTCTTTCCGGAAGGTTCTCCCATCTCCACAGAGGAACTCTAGAGCTCTGTCAGAGTGACCATTGGGTTCTTGGTCACCTCCCTGACCAAGGCCCTTCTCGTCTGTCTATATCGTATTATTAACCGGCTGGTCCCAGCTGTCTAATATCGTATTCATTATAAGACCTGTCAGTCGTCTATTATCTTAACCGGTTCCAGTATGTAGCCCAGTCTGTCTGTATCGTATTATTAACTTCTGTCGCACAGTCTGTCTGTATCGTAGGCCCTATTATTAACTATTTCAGAAAATCTTCAGTGGGGAATTCGTTACAGCAGGAGGAAGGTACCTTTTGTTTGCATTGTGTCAGAGGGAAAGAGAGAGTCTGGTTGACATACAGTGATATATATACAGTGCTTCGGAAAGTATCCAGACCCTTGACTTTTTCCACATTTTGTTATGTTACAGCCTATTTCTAAATGGATTAAAATAAGTAAAAAATACTCTCATCTTCTACAACATAACCATAATGAACAAAGCGAAAACAGGTTTTTAGAGTTTACATAAGTATTCGACCTTTGCTCTAAGACTCAAATTGAGCTCAGGTGCATCCTGTTTCCATTGATCATCTTGAGATGTTTCAACAACTTGATTGGAGATCCTCACTGTGGTAAATTCAATTGATTGGACATGATTTGGAAAGGCACACTCCTGTCTATATAAGGTCCACAGTTGACAGTGCATGTCAGAGCAAAAACCAAGCCATGAGGTCGAAGGAATTGTCCATAGAGCTCCGAGAAGGATTGTGTCGAGGAACAGATCTGGGGAAGGGTACCAAAACATTTCTGCAGCATTGAGGTCCCAAGAACACAGTGGCTCCATCATTCTTAAATGTAAGAAGTTTGGAACCACCAAGACTCTTCTAGAGCTGGCCACCCGGCAAAACGTGAGCAATCGTGAAGAAGC
>NW_019945093.1:27543-39267 GCF_002910315.2 Salvelinus sp. IW2-2015
TCTCTACGTCATGTTTTTCTCATCCAGTAGTATTCTCCGTTCATTGTTTCTCTCCTGTAGTCCATTGTTTCTCTCGCGTAAGTCCATTGTTTCTCCTCCTGTAGGCATGCGGGAATGATGAGAGAGTCTCCCCGTTGTAGCATTGTTTCTCTCTCCTGTAGTCATTGTTCTCCCCGTAGTCATTGTTCTCTCCTGTAGTCATTGTTTCTCTCCTGTATTCATGTGTTTCTCTCTCGTAGTCATCATGTTCCCTCCGAGTCACTGCCCTGCTGCCTGGAGCCATATTAACCCTGGTTCTCTGTGTAAAGGCCTTACAGCTATATCGTCTGTGAGCAATGACGAGAGAAGAGTCCAAAACAGTGTTGACAATATTGACACACACAGTCAGACTTGTTATTCATCACATTACACAACTAGGCCTATACGCGGATCCTAGAAAGCGATCCCTGATGGCACTGATTGTAAATACTGTAGTTTCCCTTCGCGGACACGGCTTATGCCCGCTGAGCCTGATCGGACCTCTCGCTCTGTAAATTTGTCGCAGACAGTAAAAAGCTGTCCGATGCATACTGAAATGATAGACACTCACAAGTGTTGCAAAAATGACAGGCTATCAGGGTACTCCATATGTGTTTCAGTGGGAAAAAACCTCTTTGAGTGATGGGCAGACTGAGCGAGCGCACCAAAAGCGCTTGTTGGTTGACATTAATTCCAAGTAATAAAACGGACCAGGACAATGGAATAGTAAATGTGAAAGATCAACAAACACTTATTCTAAGGTTCTTAGTCTATAAATGTAGCCGAATATGGAAGAACTTTTGCAAAAAGAAACTCCACAATTGACTTGTCCACAYAGCGTTAAATCGGAGCGCAGAAGAACATTGTTGTTTCATGCATAGACAAATATTTTCTTAAAAGCGTGCGCATGATATGCTTTGTACTCCGAAAACATTCGTGTAGAAGCCAATAAATACGAACAAAACGACGCATATTTGTCCTAACKTGCACGGTGTGATATGTTTATAAACATCATATAACATCAAAATAGCAAATTGCATTATTCCACTCAATTTGTTGTCCTTTTCTACTTTATTGAACGCARCCATTGCATGCCAGCGAAAACGTTTTCTTGGTATAGAATATAGCATTTAGAGAATTACTTACGATTTGAGAGGATTCTGAATGACAGTCGCCATTTTGCTGCTAGACAGTAAGCAAATATTCCAAATCTCAAAGCTGTTTGGGACCCTATGAAAAAAACAACCAGTAAGGGCCTAGGCGACCTGCTCCTTAACCAATACAATACCAGGATGCAGGAGTAAAGGCGTGGTTTAGGAGAAAACTGTCAAAAGCGTTCCATAAAGACGATGAGCCAAGGCTACATACAGTACAACTTTATATTGCACACATGCAAATCATTACAGTGTACATAGTCGGTATAAGTCATTTACATAGTGTAGGTATATCCCCGGGGCATATGAAACAGATATAGCAAGGAGTGGCTACATTTTCTAGCAGGGAAAAGAAAAGCATTGCCAGTTGTCCTGTGTTCCTTTGTGCCTGTCCCAAACAGACCATCTTTATTTTCTCAGCATATCAAATCAAATGTTATTGGTCACATACACATGGTTAGCAGATGTTATTGCGAGTATAGCGAAAYGCTTATATGGAGACTCTTCTTCATTCAGTGGCATTTAGCAAAACAAATAGAATGGTACTAGAAGATATATATAATATTATGTAGCAGGGTAGTAAAACACATTAACAWGAGGTCGATTTAGATGAGTATATTGTAGAAGCATAAGTTACACATGAAGGTTTGTTTACACAGGAAATTCAAACAAAGCAATGGCTGATTGATGCTCTATCTAGAATGTAAACAAATCACAACTACTGTCACACTACAGACAACAAATTCATCTTTTCCACTCTCTGTTACAATGTTCAGTTCATGAGAATGATGTTAAAAATGTTAGATTTCCTTTTAGAGGAGGGGAGAGGGATTGAAAGCACACGCATCCAATCGTAAAGCAGCAAAGAGGGCCATTATTGTCAGTGATAAACCAATGAGATTTGGCTTGTCGGGTGTTAAATTGGTCACATGGACGCAAAATTGCAGCAGGTAGAGGAACTTTGTGTCAAGCTCCTACAATCAATCAAATGTATTTATAAAGCCCTTCTTACATCAGCTGATGTCACAAAGTGCTGTACAGAAACCCAGCCTAAAACCCCAAACWGCAAGCAATGCAGGTGTACAGCATGTTCAATAATATATTTGATCAACATCGCAATCTCTTATTAATACACGGATAACACCAATTTATTTTAAAGCTACACTATGTCACTTTTTGGGCGACCTGACAAAATTAACATAGAAATGTGAGTTATAGATCTGTCATTCTCATTGAAAGCAAGTCTAAGAAGCGGTAGATCTGTTCTATGTGCACTATTTCTATGCTTCTTGTGCTTAAGTTTWGTTTTTTTGCTTATTTTACTCTCGGTTTAGTAGATCAGCTTAAAACATCTGAAAATACAATCTTTATGGTTATCGAAAAAATATTCCACAGTGGTTTAGATGGTACAATGATTTTCTATACTATACTTGCTTGTTTAGTCACATAAACTGAAATTTGACGAACTATTAGAATTTTAATGGTGGAGCAATTTCGGGCATAAAGCATCTTTAAATATGATAAAGATAGATCATTAAAATTGTCTACTTTGCTTATGGCTTATGTCAAAGAAGCGAAATGGCTAGCCGAATTAGCTAACATACTACAAAGTAAACTACACAAAAGTGAGTGACAGATCTCATGTTGATGTTTACTGTCCGGTATTTGGGTCCACAGCAAGAGCAGGGTTGAAGAAAGGGAATTGGCATGGCAGCGGGTGACACGGTTACCGCTTGGACTGGCAACGAGACCGCGCGAGCCGCAGAAGACAACACAGAAACAGGTAGAAAGGTATGATGGTGATTAGGTTGGTTGGTTGTACTAAATTAGTCAGTGTAGCCTATAGCTAACTTACAAGACCAATCAAAATGTAGCTAACTCATGTATACTTTGTATTTATTATGGATCCCCATTAGTTCCTGTCAAGGCAGCAGCTACTCTTCCTGGGGTTTATTATGGATCCCCATTAGTTTCCTGTCAAGACAGCGCAGCTACTCTTCCTGGGGTTTCTTATGGATCCCCATTAGTTCCTGTCAAGGCAGCAGCTACTCTTCCTGGGGTTTATTATGGATCCCATTAGTTTCTGTTTTCAAGACAGCAGCTACCTCTCTTCCGGGTTTATTATGGATCCCCATTAGTTCCGTCAAGGCAGGCAGCTACTCTTCCTGGGGTTATTATGGATCCCCATTAGTTCCTGCAAGGCAGCAACTACTCTTCCTGGGGTTTATTATGGATCCCATCAGTTCCTGCCAAGGCAGCAACTACTCTTCCTGGAGTTTATTATGGATCCCCATTAGTTCCTGTCAAGGCAGCAGCTACTACTTCCTGGGGTTTATTATGGATCCCCATTAGTTCCTGTTCAAGGCAGCAACTACTCTTCCTGGGGTTTAATTATGGATCCCCATTAGTTCCTGCCAAGGCAGCAGCTACTCATCCTGGGGTTATTATGGATCTCCATAGTTCCTGTCAAGCAGCAGCTACTTTCCTGGGGTTTATTATGATCCCCATTAGTTCTGTCAAGGCAGCAACTACTATTCCTGGGGTTTATTATGGATCCCCATTAGTTCCTGCTCAAGGCAGAACTTACTCTTCCTGGGGTATATATATGGATCACATTAGTTCCTGCCTAAGGCAGCAACTACTCTTCCTGGGGTTTATTATGGATCCCCATTAGTTTCCTGCCAAGGCAGCAACTACTCTTCCTGGGGTTTATTATGGATCCCCATTAGTCTCCTGCAAGGCAGCAACTACTCTTCCAGGGGTTTATTATGGATCCACATAGTTCCTGCCAAGGAATCCGGTTTATACGATCCAGCAACTCCTAGGAGCGCTACTCTTCCTGGGGTTTATTATATTTCTCCCATTAGTTTCCTGCAAGGCAGCAGCACTACTTCCCTGGGGTTTATTATTGGATCCATTAGTTCTGCCAAGCAGATACTCTTCTGGGTTTATGAATGCCTATTAGTTCCTTCCAAGGCAGCAGCTACTCTTCCTGGGGTTTATTATGGATCCACATATAGTTCCTGCCAGGCAGCACACTACTCTCTCCTGGGGTTTATTATGGTTCCCATTATCCTGTTCAAAACAGGCAGCAGCTACTCTTCCTGGGGTTATATGGATCCCCTTTAGTTCCTGTCAAGAGCAGCAGCTACTTCTTCCTGGGTTTATATGGATCCCATTAGTCCTGTAGGCAGCAGTACCTTCCGGGGTTATTATGGATCCCCATTAGTTCCTGTCAAGGCAGCAGCTACTCTTCTGGGGTTTATTATGGATCCCCATTAGTTCCTGTCAAGGCAGCAGCTGCTCTTCCTGGGGTTAATTATGGATCGCCCCATTAGTTCCTGTCAAGACAGCAGCTTACTCTTCCTGGGGTTTATTATGGATCCCCATTAGTTCCTGTCAAGGCAGCAGTACTCTTCCTGGGGTTTATTATGGATCCCCATTAGTTCCTGTCAAGGCAGCAGCTACTCTTCCTGGGGTTTATTATGGATCCCCATTAGTTCCTGTCAAGGCAAGCACTACTCTTCCTGGGGTTTATTATGGATCCCCATTAGTTCCTGTCAAGGCAGCAGCTACTCTTCCTGGGGTTTATTATGATCCCCATTAGTCCTGTCAAGCAGCAGCTACTCTTCTGGGGTTTATTATGGATCCCATTAGTTCCTGTCAAGGCAGCAACTACTCTTCCTGGGTTTATTATGGATCCCCATTAGTTCCCGTCAAGGCAGCAAGCTACTCTTCCTGGGGTTTATTATGGATCCCCATTAGTTCCGTCAAGACAGCACAACTCTTCCTGGGGTTTATTAATGGATCCCCATTAGTTCCGTCAAGGTAGCAGCTACTCTTCCTGGGGTTTATTATTGATCCCCATTAGTTCCTTCAAGGTAGCAAGCTACTCTTCCTGGGGTTTATTATGGATCCGCATTAGTTCCTGTCAGACAGCAGCTACTCTTCCTGGGGTTTATTATGGATCCCCATTAGTTCCTGTGCAAGCAGCACTACTTCCTGGGTTTATTATGGATCCCCATTAGTTCCTGTCAAGGCAGCAGCTACTCTTCCTGGGTTATTAGATCCATTAGCTCTGTCAAGGCAGCAGCATCTCTTCCTGGGGTTTATTATATGGATCCCATTAGTTCCTGTCAAGGCAGCAGCTACTATTCCTGGGGTTTATTATGGATCCCCATTAGTTCCTGCAAGGCAGAACTACTCTTCCTGGGGTTTATTATGGATCCCCATTAGTTCCTGTCAAGACAGCAGCTACTCTTCCTGGGGTTTATTATGGATCCCCATTAGTCCTGTCAAGGCAGCAGCTACTCTTCCTGGGTTTATTATGGATCCCCATTAGTTCCTGTCAAGACAGCAGCTACTCTTCCTGGGGTTTATTATGGATCCCCATTAGTTCCTGTGCAGGCAGCAGCTACTCTTCCTGGGGTTTATTATGGATCCCCATTAGTTCCTGTCAAGGCAGCAACTACTCTTCCTGGGGTTTATTAATGGATCCCCATTAGTTCCTCTCAAGGCAGCAGCTACTCTTCCTGGGGGTTTATTATGGATCTCCATTAGTTCCTGTCAAGGCAGCAGCTACTTTTCTGGGGTTTATTATGGATCCCCATTAGTTCCTGTCAAGCAGCAACTACTCTTCCTGGGGTTTATTATTGGATGCCGCATTAGTTCCTGTCAAGGCAGCAACTACTATTCCTGGGGTTTATTATGGATCCCCATAGTCCGCCATAGGCAGCAACTACTTCTTCCTTGGGTTTATTATGGATCCACATTAGTTCCTGCGCAAGGCAGCAACTACTCTTCCTGGGGTTTATTATGGATCCCATTAGTTCCTGCAAGGCAGCAACTACTCTTCTGGGTTTATTATGGATCCCCATTAGTTCCTGCCAAGGCAGCAGCTACTCTCCTGGGGTTTATTATGGATCCCATTAGTTCCTGTCAAGGCAGCAGCTACTCTTCCTGGGGTTTATTATGGATCCCCATTAGTTCCTGCCAAGGCAGCAGCTACTCTTCCTGGGGTTTATTATGGATCCCTATTAGTTCTCGCCAGGCAGCAGCTACTCTTCCTGGGGTTTATTATGGATCCACATTAGTTCCTGCCAAGGCAGCAACTACTCTTCCTGGGGCTTATTATGGATCCCCATTAGTTCCGCCAAGGCAGCATGCTACTCTTCCTGGGTTTATTATGGATCCCCATTAGTTCCTGTCAAGGCAGCAGCTACTCTTCCTGGGGTTTATTATGGATCCCCATTAGTTCCTGTCAAGACAGCAGTACTCTCCTGGGGTTTATTATGGATCCCCATTAGTTCCCGTCAAGGCAGCAAGGTACTCTTCCTGGGGTTTATTATGGATCCCCATTAGTCCCGTCAAGGCAGCAGCTACTCTTCCTGGGGTTTATTATGGATCCCATTAGTTCCCGTCAGACAGGCAGCAACTCTTCCTGGGGTTTATTAAGGATCCCCATTAGTTTCGTCAAGGTAGCAGCTACTCTTCCTGGGGTTTATTTATGATCCCCATTAGTTCCCGTCAAGGTAGCAGCTACTCTTCCTGGGGTTTTATATGGATCCGCATTAGTTCCTGTCAAAGGACAGCAGCTACTCTTCCTGGTGGTTTATTATGGATCCCCATTAGTTCCTGTCAAGACAGCAGCTACTCTTCCTGGGGTTTATTATGGATTCCCATTAGTTCCTGTCAAGGCAGCAGCTACTATTCTCTGGGGTTTATTATGGATCTCCCATTAGCTCCTGTCAAGGCAGCAGCTTACTCTTCTGGGGTTTATTTATGGATCCCATTAGTTCCCGTCAAGGCAGCAGCTACTCTTCCTGGGGTTTATTAATGGATCCCCATTAGTTCCCGTCAAGGCAGCAGCTACTCTTCCTGGGGTTTATTATGGATCCCATTAGTTCCGTTCAAGGCAGCAGCTACTCTTCCTGGGGTTATTATGGATCCCATTAGTTCCCGTCAAGCAGCAGCTACTCTTCCTGGGGTTTATTATGGTCCCCATTAGTTCCGTCAAGGCAGCAGCTACTATTCCTGGGTTTATTTATGGATCCCCATTAGTTCCCGCCAAGGCAGAACTACTCTTCCTGGGTTTATGATGGATCCGCATTAGTTCCCGTCAAGACAGCGCTACTCTTCCTGGGGTTTATTATGGATCCCCATTAGTTCTGTCAAGGCGCAGCTACTCTTCCTGGGTATATTGGATCCCCATTAGTCCCGGTCAAGGCAGCAACTAACTTTCCTGGGGTTTATTATGGATCCCCATTAGTTCCTGCCAAGGCAGCAGCTACTCTTCCGGGGTTTTTATGTCCACATTAGTTCCTTCAAGGCAGCAGCTCCCTTCCTGGGGTCCAGCAACATTAAGGCAGTTCTCCATTTTTTAAACATTACAATACATTCACAACACACTAAGTGTGTGCCTTCAGGCCCCTACTCCACTACCACATATCACAACACATAATACATGTGTATGTGTGTATAGCACTTATGCTATTGTGTGTATGCTTGTGTCTCTGTCTGTGTTTGTGTTGCTTCACAGTGCCTGCTGTTCCATAAGGTGTATTTTTACCTGCTTTAAAATCTGCTTTTACTGCTTGCATCAGTTACCTGATGTGGAATAGAGTTCCATGTAGTCATGGCTCTATGTAGTACTGTGCCCTCCCATAGTCTGTTCTGGACTTGGGGACTGTGAAAAGACCTCTGGTGGCATGTCTTGTGGGGTATGGATGTGGTGTCCGAGCTGTGTGCCAGTAGTTCAAACAGACAGCTCGGTGCATTAACATGTCAATAGCTCTCACAAATACAAGTAGTGTTTAAAGTCAATCTTCTCCTCCACTTTGAGCCAGGAGAGACTGGAATTATTATAAGAAAATACTCTGGTTTAAAGGATGGATTGTCACCAAACCTCACAAGAAATCTGCAATTTCTATAATCACATGCATATACAGTTTACACAAACACCACACACACCACACACACCACACACACACACACACACACACACCACACACAACACACACACACACACACACACACACACACGCACACACACACACACACACACACACACACACACATTGAGGTTGTCAAGTTTATTACTATGCATTCATGGTGTAGTAAACATAAGAGTGTGTATCTTCAGTCTGATGTGTTCTCTCCGGGTTCCCTTTGTCAGATGAATCACCATGATCACTGTTCTCTTCAAGGTTCTAGAACTTCACAACGTTCCATTTTATGTACAAGCTGATTCCAGTCAGTTATTCTGCTCCGACCCCATACTTCTTAGCCTGKGTCCCAGATCTGTTTGTGCCGTCTTGCCRACTCCTATGGTCGTTGCCCATACCAGTAGGCAAGACRGCAGAAACACATCTGCGACCAGGCTACATTATTGCAGCTAATCATATTAAGCACGGCTGGCTGCTACACAGCCTGAGAGGATAGTGTAACGATTACGTGATATTATACACTAGGAATTGAATGTATATTATGTTTAAGGCTCCAGCCCCAAAGTGTGTTCATATCCTTCCATGTTATTCTACATTCTGTGCTGTGGGCCAGTCACACTGTGAAAGCAGCTCCCCACCATAGAATTAGAATGGTTCTAATTCTGATCATCTAATTCTATGGTTCCATTTCAGCAATCTCCTCTAACGTCAATCTGATGACATCACTCAATGATAGTAGTATTGTAGTGTGGACCCATTAAAAACAAAGAGAGGCCATTTTATACTAACCAAATCAATTATTTTCCCCATTATATTAAAACTTCCCCTATATGTCAAATAAAAACAAYTCAACAAGAGCTATTCTATTACCGTCTGTCTGCCTGTTTAAACCCACATGTAAAACCACTCAGCT
The DNA here is from genome assembly GCF_002910315.2 of Salvelinus sp. IW2-2015. Lineage (NCBI taxonomy): Eukaryota > Metazoa > Chordata > Actinopteri > Salmoniformes > Salmonidae > Salvelinus > Salvelinus sp. IW2-2015. Next base: position 36,573 of record NW_019945093.1, read on the forward strand.
TCCAACATTATAAATCGGTAGTTAATTAAGCTAATCATCATAAACATGGAATGTATCTATGCTGCTACATAAGGGCTGTGATTCCTCTTCTTCAAGCCAAGGATCACATAGGGACAGACAGTATAAGCAATGACAAGCGCGATGCTGAAGGATGAGGACCGAAGCAGAAAGACGAGAGTACAGTGATCTTTTCCTTCCTCCAGATCATCTTTCCTCTCCGATGCTCCTCCTCTTCTCTCCTAGTTCCTCTTAGCCAGGTGGTATCAGGTATGATAAACTGGGTGGCTCGAGCMCTGAATTMTGATTGGCTGACAGCCRTGGTATATCAGAYCSTATACCACGGGTATGACAAAACATTTRTTTTTACTKCTCTAATTACGTTGGTAACCAGTTTATAAYAGCAGTAAGGCACCTCGGGGGTTKGTGGTATATTGCCAATATACCACGGCTGAAGCCTGTGTCCAGGCACTCCGCGTTGCGTCGTGCWTAAGAACAGCCCTTAGCCGTGGTATATTGGCCATATACCACACCCCCTCGGGCCTTATTGCTTAATTGTTGTCTCCTAGTTCCTCTTAGTCAGGTGGTATCAGATACTGTTGTCAGGTACAGTACAGGTGGTATCAGGTACTGTTGTCAGGTACAGTACAGGTGGTATCAGATACAGTACAGGTGGTATCAGGTACAGTACAGGTGGTCGCAGATACTGTTGTCAGGTACAGTACAGGTGGTATCAGGTACAGTACAGGTGGTATCAGATACTGTTGTCAGGTACAGTACAGGTGGTATCAGATACTGTTGTCAGGTACAGTACAGGTGGTATCAGGTACTGGTGTCAGGTACAGTACAGGTGGTATCAGGTACTGGTGTCAGGTACAGTACAGGTGGTATCAGGTACTGTTGTCAGGTACAGTACAGGTGGTCTACTAGGTCGAGGTCATTCCTTCGGATAGACTGTCATTCAAAGATTTCTGGTTTCTTCTGTGTGCATTAATATAAATCTCTCTGTGTRTGTGWGAGAGAGWGAATTCAGGCAGGATAAAGTGAAACAGTGCAGTAAAGGGATTAAAGGTGTCCTGTAAGGATGGAAGAACTGAGGACAAAGTCAGGACATCTGACGTCACGTCCCAGCCTTACTACTGATGACATCACAATGAGTAAGAAGAATTCCCTTCAAAACTGGGCTGAACCACTGCAGCCACAGAGAGAGGGGTGTTCCACCAGCTCCACAGCTGTTCGGTAGAACCTGGACCGTGTTCATTAAGGCACACCGTAGCAAAACGTTTCTTCAATTTCATACCTAATGAACACAACCCTGGACTGTCTGTGTCCCAAATGGCACCCTAGTTCATATACAGTATACTATAGACCTATAGGGTCTATAGGAAATAGGATGCCAATGTGTTCTCTACCCCCCCCAACCCCCCGTCTCCTGCTAGAGGTCCCCTGGTTTCTGGTGGCAGGTGTTGCAGACCCGCACCGGGTGGTCCCAACCCCTAGAGGGCACCGCTCTGCGTTCAGGGGAGCAGTCGTCACACACGCCCTGGCCGCAGGCCCTGCAGTGGTGGATGGAGAGACGCGGGGCCAGAGGGAGACCTACCCAGGAACACCCACCCAGAGGGCTACACGTACTCACCCAGAGGGCTCACACCCCGAGGTACCACCCGCAGGGCACAGTACTCACCCAGAGGCTACAGTACTCACCCAGAGGGCTTACAGTACTCACCACAGCAGGGCTACAGTACCCAACTAGAGGGCTACGAGGTACCCACCCAGAGGGCGTACAGTACTCACCCAGCAGGGCTACAGTACTCACCAGAGGGCTACAGTACTCACCCAGAGGGGCTTACAGTACTCACCAGAGGGCTACAGTACTCACCCAGAGGGCTACAGTCTCACCCAGCAGAAGGCTACAGTACTCACCCAGAAGGCTACAGTACTCACCCAGAGCTACAGGCTCACCCAGAGGCTCAGTACCACGCGAGGGCTGACAGTCTCCCAGAGGGTACACTCTCACCCAGAGGCTACAGTACTCACCCAGAGGGCTACAGTACTCACCCAGAGGGCTACAGTACTCACCCAGAGGGCTACAGTACTCACCCAGGGCTACACTTACCTCAGCCAGAAGGCCTACAGTACTCACCCAGAAGGCTTGACAGTACTCACCCAGAAGGCTACAGTACTCACCCAGAGGGCTACAGTACTCACCCAGAAGGGACACATATCAAGAGGTGCACGTACTCACCCAGAAGGCTACAGTACTCACCCAGAGGGGCTACAGTACTCACCCAGTGCTACAGTACTCACCCAGGCTACAGTACTCACCCAGCGGGCGTACAGTACCACCCAGAGGCTACAGCACTCACCCAAGGGCTACAGCACTCACAGAGGGCACAGTACTCACCGCTGAGGGCTACAGTAACTCACGCGAGGCTACAGTACCACGCTGAGGGCTACAGTACTCACGCTGACGGCTACAGTACTACCCAGGGCTACAAGCATACACCCAGAGGGCTACAGTACTCACCCAGAAGGCTACAGTACTCACCACGAGGGATGTATGTAGCAGTGACCACAGCTCCCAGTGTTATCTGAACAGCCTCTCCTACTCTTCTACTGAGTGTCCCTCCTTCCTCCTCCTCCAACTCTGCATCCAGCAGCTCTACAACAACACACACACACACACACACACACACAA
>NW_019945093.1:44343-47603 GCF_002910315.2 Salvelinus sp. IW2-2015
CACACACACACACACACACACACACACACACACACACACACACACACACACACACGAAAGAAAGAAAGAAGAAAACAACCACAGATTTATGTTTCACATATTAATTTATAAGATTTGTAAATCCGAGAGTAGGAAATAAACAGGAAAAAGGGGGAAATATTTTCTCTGTCTGTTAATCTGGATACACAATTTCCCGCCTAATTTTGATGATCATGTTAGTGATGGGGGAAAACTCCAGATAAATATTGGGATATTATTTTTGACGATATATCATATCGTTTTGACAATATCGCAATATTATTTTTTTGTGCTAGTTGGCTGTACCTGCACCAAAACTCAAGTATTTTTCTTTCATCGTTTGTTCTCCATCTTTTTAAATAGCGAGCCAATTTGTTTTCAGCACTTTTATTTCCATGACTGATCAAAACTTGTTTTCTCACGACTCTCTCTCGTCCCTCTGCAGCAGATATATGGTGAGCAATATGTTTGGAACATTGAATCGCAATAAAAATCACATAGCCCTCTGGGTATGGAATCTCAATACGTACAGTGCATTCGGAATGTATTCAGACCCATTCACTTTTTCACATTTTGTTACGTTACAGCCATATTCTAAAATGGATTAAATAGACACAAAATACCCAATAATGACATCACAATACCCCATAATGACAAAGCAAAAACTGTTTATCAATTTTTGCACATTTATTACAAATAAAAAACTGAAATATCACATTCACATAAGTATTCACAAGAGGGAGATGTAATAGACACCAGCATGCGCATCCCAACCATAACCATATAATAGAGACTGGTACTGATGGTCCACAGCCATTAAACTGATATAGAACACGCATGGGTCCTCACGCAGCCATACTGATATAGACCAGCATGGATCCAACATAACCTAACCACCTAACCCTCATCCTGGTACGTGGTCCTCACAGCCATACTGATATAGACACAGCAAGATCCAACATAACCTAACCCTAACCCCTCTCCATCCGGTACGTGGTCCTCACAGCCATACTGATATAGACACAGCATGATCCAACATAACCTAACCCTAACGCCTCATCCTGTACGTGGTCCTCAACAGCCATACTGATATAGACACAGCATAGATCCAACATAACCTAACCCTAACCCTCATCTGGTACGTGGTCCTCACAGCCATACTGATATAGACACAGCATGGATCCAACATAACCTAACCCTAACCCTCATCCTGGTACGTGGTCCTCACAGCCATACTGATATATGACACAGCAGATAGATCCAACATAACCTAACCCTAACCCTCATCCTGGGTACGTGGTCCTCACAGCCATACTGATATAGACACAGCATGGATCCAACATAACCTAACCCTCATCCTGGTACGTGGTCTCACAGCCATACTGATATAGACACAGCATGGATCCAACATAACCTAACCTAACCCCATCCCTGGACGTGGTCCAACAGCCATACTGATATACACAAGCATGGATCCAACATAACCTATCACCCTCACCCTCATCCTGGTACAGTGTCCTCACAGCCATACTGATATAGAACAGCATAGATCCAACCTTATGAACCTACACCTCTAACTCTCATCCTGGTACGATGGTCCTCACATGCATACTGATATAGACTGCCTAGCGATGTCGTCCAATCATATACTGTGAAACTGTTGACTGCCATTGCTCGACTGTGTAAACTGTCCTGCTCTAAAGAGCTGTCCATTCCTCCTATGACTGTGTAAAGACTGATCTGTTCCATTGCCGCTTCCTTTCATGAGACTGTCCGTAAAGACTGTCCATTCTGTGTTGTGTCCAGCTCTGTGAATATAGTGCTCTTGCTCCTTGCTCCTGTCTGTCTTCTGTAAAACAGAAATGTTGTAAGTGCAGTGAGTGTGTTCCAGGACAACGGATACTAAGCATCACTGCCGTGCCGTGGGAGAGGGCCTCTGTGACGGCTGCTCCACCAAGAACCGTCCCGTTCCAGAGAGGGGCTGGGGGCCTCGCCCCGTACGGGTCTGTGATGCCTGCTTCCAGAACCCGGGGATCTCAGAAGGTAAAGGACGGGCCTCCGAGTCGCGCAGTGCTAGCTGTGCTGTGATTCCTGGTTTGAGTCCAAGGCTCTGTCACAGCCGGCCGCGACCGGGAGACCAATGGGCGGCGCACAATTGGCCCAGCGTCGTCCGGGTTAGGGAGGGTTTGGCCCAGCGTGTCGGGTTAGGGAGGGTTGGCCGCGTCGTCCGGTTAGGGGAGGGTTTGGGCCAGCGTCGTCCGGGTTAAGGGGAGGGTTGGCCCAGCGTCGTCCGGGTTAGGGGAGGGTTTGGCCCAGCGTTCCGGGTTAGGGGAAGGGTTGGCCCAGCGTCGTCCGGGTTAGGAGAGGGTTTTCGGCCAGACGTAGTCCGGGTTAGGTAGAGGGTTTGGCCCAGCGTAGTCCGGGTTAGGAGAGGGTTTGGCCCAGCGTCGTCGGGTTAGGGGAGGGTTTGGCCCAGCGTCGTCCGGGTTAGGGGAGGGTTTGGCCAGCGTCGTTCCGGGTTAGGGAGGTTTGGCCCCAGCGGGAGTCGTCCGGTTTAGGGGCAGGGTTTGGCCAGCGTCGTACCGGTTAGGGGAGGGTTTGGCCCAGGCGTCGTCACGGGTTAGGGGAGGGTTTGGCCGCAGCGTTCTCCGGGTTAGGGGGGTTTGGCCAGGTCGTCGGTAGGGTGGCCAGCGTCGTCCGGGTTAGGGGGGGTTTGCCGTCGTCGAGGGATTGCTGCAGGATATCCTTGTCCCATGCGCGCACTAGTACGACTCCAGTGGCGGGCCGGCGCGCATGACACTGACACGGTCGCCAGGTGTAGCGGTGGTTTCTACGACACATTGGGTGCGGCTGGCTTCCGGGTTAAGCGGGCATGGTGTCAGAAGCAGTGCGGCTTGGGCGTTGTGTTTCGGAGGACCACGCTACTCGACGCCTTCGCCTCTCCCGAGTCCGTACGGGAGTTGCAGCGATGAGACAAGACTGTAACTACCATTGGGGAGGAAAAAGGGGTACTGTGAACCCGATCGAACGATAGTCTGCGGGAGACCAGAGAATAGCTGTGCGCAACGCTCCCCATCAACCTGACAGAGCTTGTGAGGATCATGCAGAGAAGAATGGGAACAAAAATTCCCAAAAATAACAGGTCGTGCCAAGATTGTAGCTCATACCCCAAGAAGAACTCCGTGCTGTAATCACTCGAATAAAGGTGCTCAACAAACGAACTGAGTAAAGTAGGTCAGAAT
>NW_019945093.1:48758-53300 GCF_002910315.2 Salvelinus sp. IW2-2015
GTACCCTTCCCCAGATCTGTGCCTCGACACAATCCTGTCTCGGAGCTCTACGGACAATTCCTTCAACCTCATGGCTTGGTTTTTGCTCTGACATTAACTGTCAACTGTGGGCCCTTATATAGACAGGTGTGTGCCTTCCAAATCATGTCCAATCAATTGAATTTACCACAGGTGGACTCCAATCAAGTTGTAGAAACATCTCGAGGATGATCAGTAGAAACAGGATGTACCGAAGCTCAATTTTGAGTCTCATAACAAAGGGTCTGAATACTTATGTATATAAGGTATTTCTGTTTTTCATTTTATTTAATAAATCAGCAAACATTTCTCAAAACCTGTTTTCGCTTTGTCATTATGGGGTTTTGTGTGTAGATTGAGTGTGTAGATTTGTGTGTAAACATGTATTTAATCAATTTTAGAATAAGGCTGTAAGGTAACAACATTTTGAAAAAGTCACCGGGGGGTCGGAATACTTTCAGAATGCTCTGTACCGTATCGGCACCTACAGTAAGTATCATGTTAATATCGTATTGTGAGGTACTGGCAATTCCCAGCTCTAGTTCATATGGCATACAGTTTTATCTAAAGAGTATTCTCTAAAGACCTATTGGGACATCATAGGATCACTGTAGAAAAACATGTTCTTACATTCTTTTTTGAAAGTTTTTTTATTTTATTTTTAGTTTTTTTTTACCCCTTTTTCCTCCCCAAATGGTAGTTACAGTCTTGTCTCATCGCTGCAACTCCCGTACGGACTCGGGAGAGGCGAAGGTCGAGAGTCGTGCGTCCTCCGAAACACAACGCGGCCAAGCCGCACTGCTTCTTGACACCCATGCCCGCTTAACCCGGAAGCCAGCCGCACCAATGTGTCGTAGGAAACACCGTACACCTGGCGACCGTGTCAGCGTGCATTGCGCCCGGCCCGCCACTGGAGTCGCTAGTGCGCGATGGGACAAGGATATCCCTGCCAGCCAAACCCTCCCCTAACCCGGACGACGCTGGGCCAAACCCTCCCCAGGCCGGGTTCTGGGAACCTCTTTGATGTGTGTTTTTTGGTTTTTTTCCAGGCCTGTGAGGAATACCGTGGTCACTGATTAGCGAGATCCAGTACTCCTGAATCGTGTTGGAAAGAACTAATACGCATGAACATTGCACCGACTTGGAACCTCTGAGGTACAGAGTATCTGTGGAGTCCCTACATTTTTTGGGTGAACAGTGGAGTATAAACTGTACAGTAACCGGTCGTGACCTTATTTCATGGAACTGTCGTCCTGTTGGTGTCCTGGGATTTGGGTTCAGGTGAGTGACGTGGCGGTGGTGTTGGTCCGCCTGAAATCCCTTGTGTTGGGTACGCAGGGTGTGGGGGGGTTTTGTTTAGTTTTCTAGGCTTCTTGACCAAACGCTGATGTGACGTGATACCATAGAGTCGAGCGAGACATTGATGAAACTTTTCTGAACCAGACACGCCTGAGGGATCTGGTCGTGAGGTCTTGGAGTCTCTTTCTATGGGCCTGTGTATTCTTTAGACGTTTGGTCCGGGTTCACTGAGGTGTCTCACAGTAGTGTCGTATTTTTGATTATAACAATGATGGGTTATGGAGTTGCATCGTGCCGATAGGAAATCCACACATATAACGCTCAGACGGAAGCAGGGATATGGCCAGCTGTTAGATAAGAACTCAAATCTCAATCCATGCCTTGGTAACGATGTCCTCGGGGTCCCATCAACATGCACATGGACAAGGTGAAGACAATGCATATAGGTAAGCAACACAGACGTGAGTGAGTAACTCTAATCTATGAATGGAGACTTGAGCGCTAAACCCCTCAGAGACCGCTTCATTGACTTGGATTATTTCACGTGAGTTCCTACGGGACAGGGCGGTCAATTGGACGTGGTCTTTAATTAGAAGGACATAGGAATATCTTTGTTGAAGGCCTTGAAGGTGAATTTACCATTAACTATGTACAGCTGAGACAGATACGTGGACCGGAAGTGTGAAGAGAATTTACATTGCCACGAGTCGGGATTTGAGTAGCAAATTGTTTCACTAACTCATTTGTAAGGTGGTGGCGGACTCGATGGTGAAGAACTTAATGATCGGGCGTAACCCTAACGCCTTGCGTAAACAATACGATGACTGTATGGCGATGGTTCCTCTGGCAGGTGAACAAGCTCTACACCATATAACAGCTGATGACACGGGAGATATAACTATTAAGGGACAGATGTTCTAAAGGAACATCTAATGTGAACTACGCATAACACAATGAATTTAACCTTTAGTGTATACCAGGTATCGACATGACAACTAAACCTATACTTCAGGCTGAGACTAGTACTTGGACCCAGGTGAACGAACTTAACTTAGCATGTCTTGTATGGAGAGTCTCCAACGTATATCCTGGGGAGTACGTGGTCCCGTCAAGCGAGGTCGCAAGTGGCGGTTAGGCTGAGACCTATGACTATGCATTGGGAACATCAGATAGCTGGACTGTGAGTTGATAGAAACTTAATCACAGCTGTAGATATTTCACATGATACCATTGGGCTCAAGTCAGGGCGCATGACTGGATCATAAGGTGAATGGAGGATAGAAAACCACGGCCACGAAGTACATGGATGGTGATCCAGGATTTAAACTAACCGCGTAAACCTACCGGCAATTAATCCATGCGTAGCAACGTTTGCGTTCCTTTATACCAGCCATACTGAATAATATTGGGAGCACAGCCATAGATTGCCAGGAGCGATGATTGACGTATGGCCTGTTGTGAGTCCTTGTTCATCTGATAGTGCTTTTTATCAGTTGGCCTGAAGGTTACCGTGTTGGTCCGCTCACAGGGGCGGCGGATGTACTTGATTATAGTACGAGGCAGCAATAGATCCATACATAACTTCTAACCGGGCTTTTTAGAGCTGTGTTCTGCTCTTCCTGGTACGTGGGTCCCTCACAGCCATATCTGATATAGACACAGCATAGATCCTATATAACCCCATTAAAACCCCCTTAAAATGGTTAACCCTCTCGGCGTAATACTCCTCATTCCTGGTACGTGGGTGCCTCACAGCCCATATCTGATATACAATCAGTCAGTTGATCCAACATAACCACCCCTAACCCTCATCACTGGTACGTGGTCGCTCACAGCCATTACTGAATATAGAACACTAGCATAGATCCAACATAAACCAACCAACCCTCATCCCTGGTCACGTGGTCCTTCACAAGCCATACGCTGATATAGACGACAGCATGGATCCAACATAACCTAAACTCCTCATCCTTGGTTACGTCGGTCCTTCACAGCCAATACTGAGTTTATAGACATGCAGCAATGGCATTCTCAAGTAACCTAAACCTAAACGCTCATCGGTACGTGGGTCCGTACAGCCTACTGATCATATGCACGTCAGCAGTGTGATCCAACAGTAACTATGAATTATTCTCTTAACCCTCGATCCTGGTAACTGTGGTCCATCAAGCCTGTAACTGAATAACGACACTAGCATAGATCACATAGCTCTAGACCCTAGACCTCAGATCGTCTGGTACGGTGGTCCTCAACAGCCATTACTGATCATATGGACAGTCATGCATTGCGTCCAACAGTAACCGGTAACACCGAATTGTGCTCTTATGACTGTGTAAAGACTGTCCATTTCTCCTAATGCACTGTGTAAAAGACCGTCCATTCGCTCTCTATCTGACTGTTAAAGACTGGGTTTTTCAGCCTGGAATTATAGTCCTCTCCTGCTGTCATCTGTGTCTTGTACAGAAATGGTTGTAGTGCAGTGAGTTGTTTTCCAGGACAAACACTGATACTTATAAAGCACACGCCGTGCTGGTGGAGAGGGCTTGCTGTGACGGGCTGTCCACCCAGAACCGTCCGCGTTCCAGAGAGGGGCTGGGGGCTTCGCCCCCGTACGGGTCTAGCTCAGATGTGCCTGCTTCCAGAACCGGGGGCATCCTCAGAAAGGTAGGACGGGCCTCCTGAGTGGCGCAGTGCTAGCTGGCTGTGACTTGGTTGTGAGCCAAGGCTCTGTCACAACAGCCGGCCGCGACTGGGAGACCAATGGGGCGGCCACAATTGGCCCCAGCGTCGGCCGGGTGTAAGGGGAGGGTTTGGCCAGCCGTCGTCAAGGGTTAGGGAGGGTTTGCCGCAGCGTCGTCCTGGTTAGGGGAGCGGTTTGGTCCCAGCGTCTTCCGGGTTAGGGGAGGGTTTGGCCAGTGTCGTCCGGGTTACGGGGAGGGTTGGTCCCAGCGTAGTCCGGTTATGGGAGGGTTTGGCCAGCGTAAGTCCGGGTAGGAGAGGGTTTTGGCCCAGCGTAGTCAGGGTTAGGAGAGGGTTTGCCCAGCGTAGTCCGCGGTTAAGGAAGAGGGTTTGGCCCAGCGTCGTCCTGGTTAGGGGAGGGTTTGGCCCAGCGTCGTCCTGGTTTAGGGGAAGGGTTTGGTCCAGCGTCGTCCGGGTTATGGGGAGGGTTTGCCTCAGCGTCGTCGTTTTAGGGGAGGTTTTGGCCCCAGCGTTCGGTCTGGTTAA
>NW_019945094.1:0-18460 GCF_002910315.2 Salvelinus sp. IW2-2015
GTGGAAGAAGCAATCTGGATCAATACAACTAGAGAGTAGCAGGGGGGGGGAAGGAAAGCACTTGCTGGATTCAATACAACTGGAGAGTAGCAGGGGGGGTGAAGGAAGCAATCTGATCAATACAACTGGAGAGTAGCAGGGGGTGGAAGAAGCACTCGTGATCAATACAACTGGAGAGTAGCAGGGGTGGAAGGAAAGCACTCGGATTAATACAACTGGGAGAGTAGCAGGGGGGGGGGGTGGAAGGAAGCCTCTGGATCAATACAACTGGAGAGTAGCAGGGGGTGGAAGGAAAGGCACTCTGATTAAATACAACTGGAAGTAGCAGGGGGGGGGGGTGGAAGAAAGCACTCTGATCAATACAACTGTGAGAGTAGCAAGGGGTGGAAGGAAGCAACTCTGATCAATATAACTGCGAGGAGTACAGGGGGGGTGAAGAAGCAATCTGGATCAAATACAACTGGAGAGTAGCAGGGTAGGTTGGAAGAAGCAAATCGTGATCAATACAACTAGAGAGTAGCAGGGGGGGTGGAAGGAAGCACTCTGGATCAATACATAACTTAGAGAAGTAGCAGTGGTGAGTGAAAGGAAGGCAATCTGGAATCAATACAACTGTAGAGTGAGCAAGTGGGTGAAGGAAGCAATCTGGATTCAAAACAACTGGGGAAGTAGCAGGGGGGGGCCGTGGAAGGAAGCACTCTGGATCAATACAACTGTAGAGTAGCAGGGGGGTGGAAGGAAGCACTCTGGATCAATACAACTGGAGAGTAGCAGGTGGAAGGAAGCACTCTGGATCAATACAACTGCGAAGTGCAGGGGGGTGAAGAAAGCAACTCTGGATCAATAACAACTAGAGAGTAGCAGAGTGGGGTGGAAGGAACACTCTGGATCAATACAACTGGAGATAGCAGGGGGGTGGAAGGAAGCAATCTGGATCAATACAACTGGAGAGTAGCAGGGGTGGAAGGAAGCACTCTGATCAATACAACTGGAGAGTAGCAGCGGGGGGGGAGAAGGAAGCACTCTGGATCAATTACACTTGTTTGAGAGTAGCAGGCGGTGGAAGGCAAAGCAATCTGATCAATACAACTGAGAGTAGCAGGGGGGGTGAAGAAGCACTCTGGGATCAATGTACAACTGGAGAGTAGGCAGGGGGGTGGAAGGAAGCAATCTGGATCAATACAACTGCGAGAGTAGCAGGGGGGTGGAAGGAACACTTCTGGATCAAATACAACGAAGAGCTAGCCAGGGGGGGGTGGAAGGGAAAGCAATCATGGATCAATACAACTGAGATTAGCAGGGGGGGTGGAAGGAAGCAATCTGGATCAAACAACTGGAGTAAGGTAGCAGGGCGGGGGTGGAAGGAAGCAATCTGATCAATAATAACTGGAAGAGTAGCAGGGGGGGAGTGAAGGAAGCACTCTGGATCAAGACAACTGGAGAGATAGCGGGTGGTGGAAGGAAGCACTCTGGATAAATACAACTGAGAGTAGCAGGTGGAAGGAAGCACTCTGGATCAATACAACTGAGAGTAGCAAGGGCGGGGTGGGAAGGAAGCACTCTGGATCAATACCAACTAGGAGAGTAGCAGTGGGGGTGGAAGGAAAGCACTCTGGATCAATACAACTGGAAGAGGTAGCAGGGGGGTGGAAGGAAAGCACGCTGGATCAATACAACTAGAGAGTAGCAGGGGGTGAAGGAAGCCAATCTGGATCAATACAACTCAGAGCAATAGCAGGGGGCGGGGGTGAAGGCAACAACTCTCGGATCAATCACAACTGAGAGTAGCAGGGGGGGTGGAAGAAGCACTCTGTATCAATACAACGGAGAGTACTCAGGGAGAGAGGGAAAAAATGGGTTGGGAAAGGGAAGCACTGCTGGATCAACAACTATGACATTCAGGAAGAGACAGTAGCAGGCGTGACTTTACCCTTGTACAAGCCGAATAAGATTCAATGCTGGAAAAGCCCTTCACATACACACCTGTTTCGTCGATGCGTAGCTCTAGCACAGGATAGTCTGGACGGTTGGAGAGGAAAGCACTCTGTGGGATCAAAGACACAACTGGGAGAAGAGTAGCAGGGGGTGGAAGGAAGCACTCTGGATCAATACAAACTGGAGAGTAGGCAGGGGTGGAAGCGAAGCACTCTGCGATCCAATACAAAACTGTTCAACACACGAGCGAAGTAGCAGGGGTGAGGAAGCACACATGTGGCGATACAATTACAAACTGGAGAGTAGCAGGGGTGGAAGGCAAGCACTCTGGATCAAACAACTGGAGAGTAGCAGGGGGTGGTGGTGAAGGAAGCACTCTGCTCAAATACAACTAGAGAGAGCAGGGGGAGGTGCAAGGAAGCATCTGGATCAATTAAACTGGAGAGTAGCAGGGGCGGGGGGTGGAAGGAACTAGGCACTCAGAGATCTCAATACAACCGATCGAGATAGCAGGGGGGTTGTAAGGAAGCACTCCTGGATTCAATACAACTGGAGAGTAGCAGGTGTGGTGGAAGGAAGCAATCGTGGATCAATACAAACTGCGAAGAGTAGCAGGGGACAGGTGGATGCACTAGCACTCTTGGATCTAAATACCAACTGAGGAGTGAGTAGCAGGACGGGGGTGGAAGAAAGCACTCTGATCAATACAACTGGAGAGTACGGGGGGGGGTGGAAGGAAAGCCTAATCTGATCAATACCAAACTGAGAGAGTAGCAGGGGGGTGGAATGGAAAGCACTCTGGATCAATTACAACTGATAGAGAAGTAGCAGGGTGCGGGTGGAAGGAAGCAACTCTGGATCAAATAACTGGAAGAGGAGTAAGCAGGGGGGGTGGAAGAAGCACTCGGGATCCAATACAGACTGGAGAGTAGCAGGATTGGGCTAACAGGTGGAAGAAGCACTCTGGATCAATTACAACTACGAGAGTATGCTAAAAGGGAGGTGAAGAAGCACTCTGGAATCAATACAAACTAGAGAGTAGCAGGGGGGTGGAAGGAAGCAATCTGGATCAATACATAACTGTCGAGGAAAGTAGCAGGGTGTAGTAAGGAAGCAATCTGGATCAATACAACTGGAAGAGAGTAGCAGCGGCGGTGGAAGAAGCACTCTGGATCAATACAAACGGAGAGTACAGGGGGTGGAAGAAGGAAGTCAATTCTGGATACCCATCCGTACTAATTGTGATGTTTTTGTATTGTTAAATATTTATTTTAATACATTTGCAAAAAACAGCTATGAGTTATGAAAACAGTTTGAACAGCATTATGATAGGTGTATTGCTGTTGTAGATTAATGGGTTGGATTAATGTCATCCTGTCCTAATTACCAAGGATTTACCACGCTTCTTCGCGGCTCTTCTAGACTTCTGGAAGGTCTCCTGTCTAGCTACCAAGGGATTTACCACGGCTCTTCTAGACTTCTGGAAGGTCTCCTGTCTAGTTTCCAAGGGATTTATCCCGGCTCTTCTAGACTTCTGGAAGGTCTCCTGTCTAGCTACCAAGGGATTTATCCCGGCTCTTCTAGACTTCTGGAATGTCTCCTGTCTAGCTACCAAGGGATTTACCCCGGTTCTTCAAGACAAACACACTGAAATTGAAAAAAATGAAAATGTCTAGGCCAGCTAAATAAACGGTTAGGATTAAGGTTAGGTCAGCTAATCAAAGGGTTAGGGTTAGGCCTGCTAAAGAAAGGGTTAGGGTTAGGCCTGCTAAAGAAAGGGTTAATGTTAGGACTGCTAAAGAAAGGGTTAATGTTAGGACTGCTAAAGAAAGGGTTAATGTTAGGCCTGCAAAAGAAAGGGTTATGTTTAAGGTTAGGCCAGCTAAAAAAAGGGGAGCCAGAGTAAGAGGGTGAAGCAGAGCATTATGGGATATACTATGCTCTGTTTCTCAAGGGGCTTGTGCTGTGTTTCTGTGAAGATATCCTGTCTGGCTCTCATGTCTGTGGAGAGGCCTTAGAGTTTCACCTACGACCCCAACCTGCAAAATGTGGGGTGAGGGTTGAGACGGAGGGGAAGGGTGGGGCAGAGAAGGTGGGGTCGAGAGGCAGGGAGGAAGGGGGTGTTGAATGGTGGAATTTACTGGGCAGACTTACACRGTTAGAAAATAAATTGCTATCTATAACCTCATTTTTCAAGTGTTCTMCTGCGCTAGCCAGCACCTCGCCTAAATAGGTGTGTGTTTATTTTGCCTTATTTTAGTTGTCCTGCAGTGCAGTCTGGTCGTGTGCTATGGTTAGATGTCAGGGGTTAGGACTAACTTGTCTTGGCAGTCCTGCAGTGCTGCCTGTCGATGAGCTAGCTGTCTCTTGAGGTGAACCAGCGAGGTTTAAGGTTGGGTTAACACAGTAACAAACAGGTAAAAGAGGTAAATGTACCTTGTCTTGGCTGTTCTGAAGTGCTTTCTGTAGATGGGCTACCTGTCGATTGAGGTGCACCAGAGAGATTTCTTCTTTAAACACCTGACAGTTCAGCTTCATCTTATCCAGAAGACGAACCTCTGATCGCCTGTAAGGTAAAGATTACATAAACTCAGCAAAAACAGAAACGTCCTCTCATTGTCAACTGCGTTTATTTTCAGCAAACTTAACATGTGTAAATATTTGTATGAACATAACAAGATTCAACAACTGAGACATAAACTGAACAAGTTCCACAGACATGTGACTAACATAAATTGATTAATGTGTTCCTTAACAAAGGGGAGGGGGTCAAAATCAAAAGTAACAGTCAGTATCTGGTGTGGCCACCAGCTGCATTAAATACTGCAGTGCATCTCCTTCTCATGGAATGCACCAGATTTTCCAGTTCTTGCTGTGAGATGTTACCCCACTCTTCCAAGACAGAAGTTGTTACCCCACTCCACCAAGACACCTGCAAGTTCCCGGACATTTCTGGAGGGGGAATGTCCCTAGCCCTCACCCTCCGATCCAACAGGTCCCAGATGTGCTCAATAGGATTGAGATCCGGGCTCTTCGCTGACCATGGCAGAACACTGACATTCCTGTCTCGAAGGAAATCACACACAGAACGAGCAGTATGGCTGGTGGCATTGTCATGCTGGAGTGTCATGTCAGGATGAGCCTGCAGGAAGGGTACCCCATGAGGGAGGAGGATGTCTTCCCTGTAACGCACAGTGTTGAGATTGCCTGCAATGACAACAAGCTCAGTCCGATGATGCTGTGACACCGCCCCAGACCATGACTCCAACTCCAAATCGATCCCGCTCCAGAGTACAGGCCTCGGTGTATTTCTCATTCCTTCGAAGATAAATGCGAATCCGACCATCACCCCTGGTGAGACAAAACCGCAACTCATCAGTGAAGAGCACTTTTTGCCAGTCCTGTCTGGTCCAACAACGGTGGGTTTGTGCCCATAGGCGACGTTGTTGCCGGTGATGTCTGGTGAGGACCTGCCTTACAACAGGCCTACAAGCCCTCAGTCCAGCCTCTCTCAGCCTATTGCAGACAGTCTGAGCACTGATGGAGGGATTGTGCGTTCCTGGTGTAACTCGGGTAGTTGTTGTTGCCATCCTGTATCTGTCCCGCAGGTGTGATGTACCATCCTGTTGCAGGTGTTGTTACACGTGGTCTCCACGCGGAGGATGATCAGCTTCCGTCCTGTCTCCCTGTAGCCTGTTCTTAGGTGTCTCACAGTACGGACATTGCAATTTATTGCCCTCCTGGCCAAATCTGAGCAGTCCTCATGCCTCCTTGCAGCATGCCTAAGGCACGTTCACGCAAGATGAGTACGGGGACCCTGGCATCTTCTTTTGGTGATTCAGAGTCAGTAGAAAGGCCACTTAGATGTCCAACGTTTTCATAACTGTAACCTTAATTGCCTACCGTCTGTAACTGTTAGTGTTTAACGACCGTCCACAGATGCATGTTCATGAATTGTTATGGTTCATTGAACAAGCATGGGAAACAGTGGTTAAACCCTTTACCAATGAAGATATGTGAAGTTATTAGATTTTTACGAATCTTTTGAAAACGAATCCGAAAAGGGACGTTTCTATTTGTTTTGCTCAGTTTATTATATTCCTGGAGCTGCAGGGTAGCCTCATGGTTAGGTTAGGGGCGCAGTAGCCTATGGTTAGAGTATAGGACGCAGCTAGCCATGTTTAAGTTAGGGGCGGGCAGTAAGGCCTGGTGCTTTAGAGATTGGGCCAGTAACCGAAATGTTGCTAGATCGAATCCCTGAGCTACATGTAAAAAGCTGTCGTTTTGCCCCTGAACAAGGCTGTTCCTAGGCTTGTCATCGTAAATAAGAACTGGACTTCTAATAAATACAAAATTATATTACACAAATAATGATGACATTACAGTGCATGCTTATAACAGAGTCCATAATAATTCTGATCACACTGGATGCACAGTAATGTTTACCAAGGTATTACAGGAGAAAAATTAATCTGTTTGTTACCAGGTGAGTAATGTTTACCAGGTAGTTGACAGGAGAAATAATCTGTTTTACCAGGTAGTTAAAGGGATTTTTTTTAATAAGCACTGTTACAGGTATTACAAGGGAGAAATAAAATCAAGTAATGTTTGCCAGCATGTACAGGAGAAAAAGTATGTTTACCAGAGTTATACAGGGAAAAGTAAAGCAAATTAAGTTTACCAGGGTTAGTACAGGGAGAAATTAAAGCGAACGTAATATTTACCAGGCTACAGTGGCTTGTGAAGAAAATATCACTTCCTTGGCATTTTTTCCTATTTTGTTGCCTTACAACCTGGAAATTAAAAATGAATTTGGGGGGTTGTATCATGATGATTACACCAACGTTGCCTACCACTTTGAAGATGCAAAATATTTTTTTTTGTAAACAGAGAAACAAATAAAAGACAAAAAAACTGAAAACTTGAGCGTGCATAACAATATCACCCCCCCCAAGTCAATCTTGTAGAGCTAACTTTTTGACAGCAATTACAGCTGCAAGTCTCTTGGGGTATTGTCTCTATAAGCTTAGCCACATCTAGCCACTTGGATTTTTCCCATTCTTCAAGGCAAAACTACTGCAGCTTCCTTCAAGGTGGATGGGTTCCGCTGATGACAGCAATCGATAAGTCATAACACAGATTTTCAATTGAATTGAGGTCTGGGCTTGACTAGGCCATTCCAAGGACGTTTAAATGTGTCTCCTTAAACCACTCGAGTGTTGCTTTAGCAGTATGCTTAGGGTCATTGTCCTGCTGAAGATGAACCTGTCCGTCCCAGTCTCAAATCGTCTGGAAGACTGAAACAGGTTCCCCCAAGAATTTCCCTGCATTTAGCCCGCCATCCATCATTCCTTCAATTCTGACCAGTTCCCAGTCCCTGCCGATTGAAAAACATCCCCACAGCATGATGCTGCCACCACCATGCCTCACTGGGGAAGTGTTCTCGGCGGGTGATGGAGAGGTGTTGGTTTGCCCCAGACATAGTGTTTTCCTTGATGGCCAAAAAAGCTAAATTTTAGTCTCATCTGACCAGAGTACCTTCTTCCATATGTTTGCGGAGTCTCCCACAGGCCTTTTGACGAACACCAAATGTGGTGCTTATTTTTTTCTTAATAAGCAATGGCTTTTTTCTTGGCTACTCTTCTGTAAAGCACAGCTCTGTGGAGTGGTACAGCTTTAAAGTGGTCCTAAGGACAGTACTCCAATCTCTGGCTGTGGTGCTTTGTAGCTCCTTCAGGTTATGCTTTGGTCTCTTTGTTGCCTCTCAGATTAATGCCCTCCTCCTGGTCCGTGAGTTTTGGTGGGCGGCCCTCCCTTGGCAGGTTTGTTGTGGTGCCCTATTCTTTCCATTTTTTAATAATGGAATTAATGGTCCTCAGTGGATGTTCAAAGTTTCATGATTATTTTTTAAAACCCAACCCTGATCCGTACTTCTCCACAACTTTGTCGCTCACCTGTTTGGAGAGCTCTTTGGTCTTCATGGTGCCGCTTGCTTGGTGGTGCACCCTTGCTTAGTGGGGTGCAGACTCTGTGGCCTTTCAGAACAGGTGCATATATACTGAGATCATGTGACAGATCATGTGACACTTAAATAAAGTCCACCTGTGTGCAATCTAACTAATTATTGTGACGTCTGAAGGTATTTTGGTTTGCACCCAGATCTTATTTAGGGCTCATATGAGATTGGGTACAGGCCAGGCCAGGCAGCAGGCTGTAGCCAGCCTGCCAGGATGGTGGAGTCTGCCACTAGCATAGTCAGTGTAGTCAGCTCAGCTATCCCCATTGAGACCATGTCTGTGCCTCAACCTAGGTTGGGCAAAACTAAACATGGTGGTGTTCGCCTTAGCAATCTCACTGGAATAAAGACCTCCTCCATTCCTTTCATTATTGAAATAGATTGTGATACCTCACATCTCAAAATAGGGCTACTTAATGTTAGATCCCTCACTTCMAAGGCAGTTATAGTCAATGAACTAATCACTGATCATAATCTTGATGTGATTGTCCTGACTGAAACGTGGCTTAAGCCTGATGAATTTACTGTATTAAATGAGGCTTCACCTCCTGGTTACACTAGTGACCATATCCCACCCGCATCCCGCAAAGGCGGAGGTGTTACTAAAATTTATGATAGCAAATTTAAATTTACAATAACAAACAATGTTTTCGTCTTTTGAGCTCCTAGTCATGAAATCTTTGCAGCCTACTCAATCCCTTTTTATAGCTACTGTTTACAGGCGTCCTGGGCCATATACAGCGTTCCTCACTGAGTTCCCTGAATTCCTATCGGACCTTGTAGTCATGGCAGATAATATTCAATTTTTTGGTGAGTTTAACATTCACATGGAAAGTCCACAGACCCAATCCAAAAGGCTTTCGGAGCCATCATCGACTCAGTGGGTTTTGTCCAACATGTCTCCGGACCTACTCACTGCCACAGTCATACTCTGGACCTAGTTTTGTCCCTTGGAATAATTGTTGTAGATCTTAATGTTTTTCCTCATAATCCTGGACTATCGGACCACCATTTTATTACGTTTGCAATCGCAACAAATAATCTGCTCAGTCACCAACCAAGGATCATGAAAAGTCGTTCTATAAATTCTCTGACAACCCAAAGATTCCTAGATGCCCTTCCAGACTCCCTCCGCCTACCCAAGGACGTCAGAGTACAAAAATCAGTTAACCACCTAACTGAGGAACTCAATTTAACCTTGTGCAATACCCTAGATACAGTGGCACCCCTAAAAACAAAAAACATTTATCATAAGAAACTACCTCCCTGGTACACAGATAATTCCCGAGCTCTGAAGCTAGCTTCCAGAAAATTGGAACGGAAATGGTGCCACACCAAACTGGAAGTCTTCCGACTAGCTTGGAAAGACAGTACCGTGCAGTATCGAAAAGCTCTCACTGCTGCTCGATCATCCTATTTTTCCAACTTAATTGAGGAAAATAAGAACAATCCAAAATACAGAAGCACTTTCTGTTGAATTTTTTTATTTATTATTTGAAACAAGTAATTTTTTAAATTTCACTTCACCAATTTAGACTATTTTGTGTATGTCCGTTACATGAAATCCAAATAAAATCAATTTAAATAACAGGGAAAACGCCAAGAAGGGTGAATACTTTTGCAAGGCATTGTAATTAGTGAGAATTAAAATAAAGGAATGTTTACCAGGTAGTTACAAGGAGACAATCACATAACACAGACACAGGAGGAAATAAGCTTTATGTGAATAACTGCATAACAGNAAATAAGCTTTATGTGAATAACTGCATAACAGCGTATTATTTTACTTGTAAATTCAGGGCTAGTCCCTAAACGGCAGTAGATCTCAGCTACTGCCAGTTTAACCCTTATTAACTGTTGCACCAATAGGTCCGCACTCTTTGAGAAGGTCACTAGCTGTTGCATTAACTTGGCTACAATGGGCTACTAATTCACACGTATTGTGCAGGTGCACAAATTATTTAAAAAGCAGCAAGTACGTACGCATGAGTGAGTGAGGAAGTTGATTTGAAATTTGAGGAAGTGTTCAGATGGGTTGTTTCAACTGCTTTTTTTTCACACCAGAGTAGCTTTTTGTGAATGTCACCATGAATATTGATTTATTTTAACCTTTATTTAACTAAGCAAGTCAGTTGTGAACTAATTCTTCTTTACAATGATGGCCTACCCCGGGCCAAACCCTAACCTGGACGACGCTGCGCCAATTGTGCCCCGCCATATGGGACTCCCAAGAACATCAAGGTTGTGATAAAGCCTGGAATCGAACCAGGGTCTATAGTGACGCCTCTAGCATTGAGGTGCAGTGCCTTAGACCGCTGTGCCACTTGGGAGCCCAAATATGACTTATACACTTCCCTTTCAATGAGTATGGACTCACTCTGAACATTGTGTAAGAATTTTTATTGGTTGGGAACATATGACACGCTGTAGAAATTTTTTATGAAAAAGGTTTAGGCTACCGGAGACCAAAGTTTTAAAAACTAAATCAAAAGTCACAAATGCTTGTCTCAAAYATCACTATTAGACCTACTAATATTTTGTCCGTAGTAGGGCGACAGAGCTTAGTTAGAGAGGGAAGCCTGAAACCTGAAGGTCGCCAGTTCAAATCCCATCAATACTTTGTCAGCCATGTACTACGTCTGAGAGACCAATATGACATATAATATAATATAAATAATATAATATATATATTATAATATACCTAATTGTTGCTGTGATCCAATGCATCTCACATAAAAGTTACATTTTCTTTGGCGCATTGCATAATGGGAAAAATAGTTTTGTTATGAACATACTTGTTCGTGTGAGCAGCTGATTCTCTCATCGACTCTCGGAGGCTCTGTAGACTGTGTCTCTTGTCCCTGAGCAGTCCCACAGCCAGCCCAAGGCGCTGCTTCAGCTCTGGGGATCTCATCCCTGACGCATCCACCTCCCCATCCATTCTCTTCAGCTCTGAACAGAATGCTACCAGGCC
Source organism: Salvelinus sp. IW2-2015 (assembly GCF_002910315.2). NCBI lineage: Eukaryota > Metazoa > Chordata > Actinopteri > Salmoniformes > Salmonidae > Salvelinus > Salvelinus sp. IW2-2015. The sequence goes on from NW_019945094.1 coordinate 10,926, forward strand.
GTGGTGTATCTCCTGAACCTAGGGTGAACATTAGGAATAAACAATGAATTAAAGGCCCCTAGATGCTATGCTATTATATGCTAGCAGTAGGCTACAGGCGTGGATGGATCTCTGAAACCTAGGGTGAACATTAGGAATAACAATTCATTAAGGCCCTAGATGCTATGCTATTATATGCTAGCAGTAGGCTACCAAGGCCGTGGTGGACTCCAGACCATGAACCTGAGGTCAACAAAGAAGACGAAGAAGAAGAAGAAAATGATTGTAGTTCACATGGATGATTAATAAAACGTTACTTTATTTCACCTGCTGGATGACGTTCTGTAGAGAGTCCACCTGTTCATTTGAGCTTCACGTATCTTTTCCTCTTTACCTTGGCTGGCTGACCTCCTGTCCTGGCGGGTTTGATTGACTGGGCCGTTGCCAAGGGACCCGTTGAAAGTAGGAGCTGGGGATTGGGCGCTTGACAACACTTTAGGTTTCTCCTGGGAGATTTTAAAACAAAAAGACAATTAGTTCACAACCAAAGTCTTTTACACAGCCACAACAGACTACGCTAGTAGTGTCTAGTGGCCAAACAGGACAGCAGTAGATCAGTAGTCTCTAGTGTCAGACAGGACAGCTATTCAGTAGTCTGTGTCCAGTCAGTTCCAGAGTAGATCAGTAGTCTCTAGTGTCAGACAGGACAGTATTAGTCAGTAGTCTCTAGTGTCAGACCCAGGACAGTATAGAATTAGTCTTAGTGTCAGACAGGACAGCAGTAATCAGTAGTCTGTCAGACATGGACAGCAGTAGATCAGTAGTCTCTAGTGTGCAGAGACAGGACAGTAAGTAGATCAGTAGTCTCTAGTGTCAAGACAAGGACAGTATAGATCAGTAGTCTCTAGTGTCAGACAGGACAGCAGTAGATCAGTAGTCTCTAGTGTCAGACAGGACAGCAGTATATGTAGTCTAGTGTCGACAGGACAGAGTAGATCAGAGCCCTACGTGTAGACAGGACAGCAGTAAGATCAGTAGTCTCTAGTGGTCAGACAGGACAGCAAGTAGATCAGTAGTCTCTAGTGTCAGACAGGACAGCATAGATCAGTAGTCTCTTAGTGTCAGACAGGCCAGCAGTAGATCAGTAGTCTCTAGTGTCAGACAGGAAAGCAGTAAGATCAAGTAGTCTCTAGTGTCAGACAGGGATCAGAGTAGATCAGTAGTCTCTAGTGTCGACAGCAGCAGTAGATCAGCTAGTCTAGTGTCAGACAGGACAGAGTAGAATCAGTAGTCTCTAGTGTCAGAGACAGTAAAAGTATCAAAGATCAGTAGTTCCTAGTGTCAGCAGGAACAGCAGTAGATCAGTAGTCTCTAGTGTCAGACGAGGACAGTAGTAGATATAGTAGTCTCTAGTGTCAGACAAGGACAGCATAGAATTCAGTAGTCTTAGTGTCAGACAAGGCACAAGTAGTAGTCATAGAATACTCATGTCGTAGCAGGAATAGCAGTGACAGTAGTTAGTTAGACACACACCTCAGTGATCATTAATCTTGTGTCAGAGCCTGGACAAGCAGTGCATTGTTCAGTAGTCTTAGTGTCAGACAGGACAGCATAGTAAGATCAGCTGAGTCTCTAACGTGTCAGACAAGAACAGTAGTAGAATAGTAGCTCCTTAGTGCTCAGACAGGACAGTAGCGAGAGAAGTCTCAGCTAGTCAGGCTAGGTGCGAAGCCCTTCATGGACAGTCAGACTAGACATTACAGAATCAGTTAGCTTAGTGTCAGAGACCAGGAAACTGTATAGGAGATGCAGTAGTCTCTAGTGTCAACAAGGACAGCATGTAGTATCAGGTAGTTCTCTAGTGTCAACAGGACAGCAGTAGATCGTATCTAGTCAGACAACACGCTAGTCGTCAGTAGCTTAGTGGACAGACTAGTAGTAGCGATGCAGGTAGGTCTCTAGTGTCATGAACAGACAGAAGTGCTCGATTGAAATGTAAGCAATTCTCTTAGGAGTGTCAGAACAGAGACGCTACAGAATAGATTTAGTCTACCCGTGGCTCTGAGTGTTACTAACAGGGTAACAGTCATGATAGGTTATAGTCTAGAATTTCTAAGGTGTCAGACAGAGCAGTAGTCAGTAGTCTCTAGTGTCAGACAGACAGCGTAGATCCAGTAGCCTCTAGTGTAGACTAGGACAGCAGTATTGATCAGTAGTCGTCTATGTGTCCAGACACGGAATCGCCGTAGATCAGTAGTCCTAAGTGTCAGACAGGACAGCAGTAGATGAGCCTAGTGTCAGACAAACAGTGTAGATCAGTAGTCTCTAGTGTAGACAGGACAGCAGTAGATCATAGTCTCTAGTGTCAGACAGGACAGCAAGTAGATAGTAGTCTAGTGTCAGACAGGACAGCAGTAGATCAGTAGTTCTCTAGTGTCAGACAGAACAGTAGTAGATCAGTAGTCTCTAGTGTCAGACAGGACAGCAGTAGATCAGTAGTCTCTAGTGTCAGACAGGACAGCAAGTAGATCAGTAGTCTAGTGTCAGACAGGACAGCAGTAGATCAGTGTCTCTAGTGTCAGACAGGACAGCAGTAGATCAGTAGTCTCTAGTGTCAAACAGGACAGCAGTAGATCAGTAGTCTAGTGTCAGACAGGACAGCAGTAGATCAGTAGTCTCTAGTGTCAGACAGGACAGCAGTAGATCAGTAGTCTCTAGTGTCAGAACAGGACAGCAGTAGATCAGTAGTCTCTAGTGTCAGACAGGACAGCAGTAGATCAGTAGTCTAGTGTCAGACAGGACAGCAGTAGATCAGTAGTCTCTAGTGTCAGACAGGACAGCAGTAGATCAGTAGTCTCTAGTGTCAGACAGGACAGCAGTAGATCAGTAGTCTAGTGTCAGACAGGACAGCAGTAGATCAGTAGCTCTAGTGTCAGACAGGACAGCAGTAGATCAGTAGTTCTAGTGTCGTACAGGACAGCAGTAGATCAGTAGTCTCTAGTGTCAGACAGGTGCAGTATTAGATCAGTAGTGATCTACTAGATCAGACTACTGATCTAATACTGTCCTGTCTGACACTAGATGTACTGCTCTGTTTGACACTAGAACAAGCTGTCTGTTACATTGTGAAACACTGTTCTGTTCGGGCATTGGAACATGTTGTCTGTGACTAGTATGACTGCAAATTGTAAGTGGCAATGGCTTGCAAGTCTTACCTTTTTGCACAGATACAGCTCTAGATATTTGTTCTCTGAGCTTGCCAAGTCAACTATCTGTTGATCTGATGACAGCCCCTCTGAAGAACCTTCAAAGCACAGACATAACGTATTTATTGTCACCTGTCAATGATATGGCCAGTAAATGATATAGTATGTCACAACCTTACTAAAGCACTAGCCTGGTCCCAGATCTGTTTGTGCTGTCTTTGTCATCTCCTATATACGTTGACAATGTTTGGGCGTGGCAATGACTAGGAGTTAGCCTTACGAACAAACAGATCTGGGACCAGTCTAGTGTAACCCTCTGCCTTTACTACAAGTACAGAACAAACAGATCTGGGACCAGGCTAGTGTAACCTATACTACAAGACCTGAAGAGGTCTTTGCCTACAGTCAGTCAGTCAGTCAGCACCAGCCAGTCAGTCAGTGTCAGCCAGTCAGTGAGTCAGCCAGCCGTCAGTGTCAGCCAGTCTCCCAGCCAGTCGCTCAGTTTCACAGTCAAAGTCCAGTCAGCACCGACTCAGCAGCATCGCTAGACCAGCAGCCCAGTTCAGTCTCAGCCTTGTCAGCCAGTAAGCCAGTCAGTCTCAACCAGCCAGCCAGTCAGCCAGCCAGTTAGCCAGTCAGCCAGCCTGTCCATCTCAGCCAGTCAGCCAGTCCGTCAGTCAGTCATTCCATCATTCATACTATGAGTGGTTAACACAGACCTGGTTTGTCTGTGAGGCTGAAGAGTTCCTTGTCCTCTGTCATTCCTAGCATCCTTAGACAGGACTCCATCACCTTCCCCACCGTGGTCTCTCTGGGGATCCGCAGGTGGACTATTTGCACTGACGCTGAATCACACACCATGACATTATGATCAGGGGCAGTCCATATGGAATCACTAGCTAGTTGTATGTGTAAGTTATAGTGCCAGTAAAATTACCAGTCCTGAGATATATAGAAGTAATGTACACATTGATTCTTAACAGATTTAATATCAAGAAACCATTTATGGTGATCTCCATCAGCAGAGAGGTCCTCTGGTTCATAGGGTTAGGGCTTTTGCATCTATTACAGGGAGAAAGGAAAATACACACTTGGGTCATATTGACAGTATAGAACAGAATAGAATATAGAACAGAACAGAACAGAATAGAATATAGAACAGAACAGAACAGAATATAGAACAGAACAGAATAGAACAGAATAGAATATAGAACAGAATAGAATAGAATATAGAACAGAATAGAATATAGAACAGAATAGAATATAATAGAATAGAATATAGAACAGAATAGAATATAATAGAATAAAATAGAATATAGAACATAATAGAAAAGAATATAGAACAGAACAGAATAGAACAGAACAGAATAGAATATAGAACAGAATATAATAGAATAGAATATAGAACAGAATAGAATATAATAGAATAGAATATAGAACAGAATATAATATAATAGAATAAAATAGAATATAGAACATAATAGAAAATAATATAGAACAGAAAATAATAGAATATAGAACAGAATAGAGAAAAGAATATAGAACATAATAGAATAAAATAGAATATAGAACATAATAGAATAAAATAGAATATAGAACATAATAKAATATAATATAGAACAAAATAGAATATAGAACAGAACAGAATAGAATATAGAACAGAATATAACAGAATTTAATAGAATATAGAACAGAATAGAACACAGGACATAATATAATAGAACATAGAACAGAATAGAATAGAACACAGAACATAATATAATAGAATATAGAACATCGGACATAATAGAATAGAATATAGAACAGAATAGAACACAGGACATAACTACTATAATAGAAAACATAGAACAAGAATAGAATAGAACACAGAACATAAATAATAGAATTAAGAACATCGGACATAATAGAATAGAATATAGAACAGAATAGAACACAGAACATAATATAATAGAATATAAGAACATGAAATTAGAACATAGAACAGCTATTATAGAACAGAATATGAATATAAAGATATATAGTGGAATAGAATAGAACTGAATGGTGGGTCAGTACTAGAGAATAGCTAGGCATACATACCTGAATTTAAAGGATTTCCTTTGATTAATGTTGAGGCAGTTTACATGCTGAAAGGACTTGGATGGCTCATGGTCACCAATGCTGCTGTGAATTTCTCTACGTTTGTTAGGACCACAAGGTTTCTAAAGGAGAGCAAACAGCTAGCTACTTGGAGGATTGGGGAAGTTGCTTTGAAAATCTGGAAAAAGACTATATAAATCAATCATTATTATTTTTATTACTTTTAAATGCCCGTACATGTTCAGATGACACATTCAACAATGAAGGGAAGATGTGATTGATTGATGGGTTAGTTGACTGATTGATTGACTGACTGATCGGCAGATAGATTGATAGATAGATGGATTGTCTAATCGATTAACACCCCAAAAGTGTCACATAACTGATGTAATGTGTTGTTTTACAGGGTCAGTCATAGTAGTATGATAGGTGTTGTTTTTACAGGGTCAGCCATAGTAGTATGACAGGTGTTGTTTTACAGGGTCAGTCATAGTAGTATGATAGGTGTTGTTTTACAGGGTCAGTCATGAGTAGTATGATAGGTGTTGTTTTTACAGGGTCAGCCATAGTAGTATTAGGTGTTGTTAAGGTACAGTCATAGTAGTATGATATGTGTGTTTTACAGGGTTAGTCATAGTAGTATGATAGGTGTTGTTTCAGGGTCGTCATAGTGTATGATAGGTGTTGTTTTACAGGGTCAGTCATAGTAGTATGATAGTACAGTGTAATGTGTTGTTTTACAGGGTCAGTCATAGTAGTATGATAGGTGTTGTTTACAGGGTCAGTCATAGTAGTATGATAGGTACAGTGTAATGGTGTTGTTTTACAGGGTCAGTCATAGTAGTATGATAGGTGTTGTTTTACGGGTCAGTCATAGTAGTATGATAGGTGTTGTTTTACAGGTCAGTCATAGTAGTTGATAGGTGTTGTTTTACAGGGTCAGTCATAGTAGTATGATAGGTGTTGTTTTACAGGGTCAGCATAGTAGTATGATAGGTGTTGTTTTACAGGGTCAGCCATAGTAGTATGATAGGTGTTTGTTTACAGGGTCAGTCCAATAGTAGTATGATAGGTGTTGTTTTACAGGGTCAGTCATAGTAGTATGATAGGTGTTGTTTTATACAGGGTCAGTCATAGTAGTATGATAGGTGTTGTTTTACAGGTGTCAGTCAGTAAGTAGAATGGTGTTGTTTTACAGGGTCAGTCATAGTAGTATGATAGGTGTTGTTTACAAGGTCCGTCATAGTAGTATGAATAGGGTGTTTGTTTTACAGGGTCAGTCACAGTAGTATGATAGGTGTTGTTTTACAGGGTCAGTCATAGTAGTATGATAGGTGTTGTTTTACAGGGTCAGTCATAGTAGTATGATAGGTGTTGTTTTACAGGGTTAGTCATAGTAGTATGATAGGTGTTGTTTTACAGGGTCAGCATAGTAGTATAGATAAGGTGTTGTTTTACAGGGTCCAGTCCATAGTAGTATGATAGGTGTTGTTTTACAGGGTCAGCCATAGTAGTATGATAGGTGTTTGTTTAACAGGGTCGTCACAGTAGTATGATAGGTACAGATGTGAATGTGTTGTTTTACAGGGTCAGTCATAGTAGTATGATAGGTGTTGTTTTACAGGGTCAGTCATAAGTTATGATAGGTGTTGTTTTACAGGGTCAGCCATAGAGTATGATAGGTGTATGTTTACGGGTCAGCCATAGTAGTATGATAGGTGTTGTTTTACAGGGTTAGTCATAGTAGTATGATAGGTGTTTGTTTTACAGGGTTAGTCATAGTAGTATGATAGGTGTTGTTTTACAGGGTCAGTCATAGTAATATGATAGGTGTTGTTTTACAGGGTCGTCATAGTAATATGATAGGTGTTGTTTTAACAGGGTCAGTCATGTAGTACAGATCCCCTGCCGCAAATTAAGGTTTAAGTGCCTTGCTCAAGGGCACATCAGCGAGATGTTTCACCTTGTCGCCTCAGGTATTTGAACAGCAGCACACTTTCGGTTACTGGCCCAATGATCTAACGGCTTGGCTACCTGCTTTTTACTGGCCCAATGATCTAACCGCTTGTCTACCTGCTTGTTCTGGCCCAATGATCTAACCGCTTGGCTACCTACTGGTTACTGGCCAATGATCTAACCGCTTGGCTACCTACTGGTTTCTGGCCCAATGATCTAACCACTAGACTACCTGCTGGTTACTGGCCCAATGATCTAACCGCTTGGCTACCTACTGGTTTCTGGCCCAAATGATCTAACCATTAGACTACCTGA
>NW_019945094.1:23084-34591 GCF_002910315.2 Salvelinus sp. IW2-2015
TGTTGCAGCGATTTAGGAAATGAACAACTATTGTAATTTAAAGTTGCAGCGTTTTAGGAAATGAACAACTCTTGTAATTTAAAGTTTCAGCGTTTTAGGAAATGAACAACTCTTGTAATTTAAAGTTGCAGCGTTTTAGGAAATGAACAACTATTGTAATTTAATGGTTGCAGCGTTTTAGGAAATGAACAACTATTAGTTCATCATTTTACACGATCAGCAATTTATTCTTCATCGTATTTCAGTCACTTTATCCCTCAGCACATACAGAAACAGTTCTCCTTGTCCTCCTCTGATGTACAAATTGATATATAATATTTTACATTATGTGCAGAAGGCAATTGAGAAAAATAATGGGTGAGTTGCTATTATGGTGTAGGTCGTCTTGAATGCAAAGACGTGAGCATAACTGCAAWTTATAATTATTGATTCCTGAAAATGTTTGGACAGGAATCACATGTACACAACCGGTCAAACTTCTTTGAACACCTACACATTAAAGGGTTTTTCTTTCTTTCTTTTTTACTATTTTCTACATTGTAGACTAATAGTGAAGACATCAAAACTATGAAATAACACATATGGAATCATGTAGTAACCAACAAAAAAAAAAGTGTTAAACAAATTCAAATAGTTTTTTATATTTGAGATTCTTCAAAGTATTTGGTATTTTATTAGGATGCCCATTAGCAGCAGCTACTCCACACAAAAACACGAAAACAGGACAGAGAAGATCAAAGACAAGAATAGCTCAAGTACAGAAACTACATGCTTGTTATGTTTAAAGGCACACGTAGCCTCCATATCAACGCTATACACATCTAGCAAAACTCTCTCTAGGTCCAATAGGGGAGAGGCGTCTGTGCTGTGAGGTGCTGCTTCTCTCTGTTTTTTGAAAAGCCAGATTTTCTGTTCTTTTGTGCAATAGGAAGATGGAAGACAGTGCAATGCAATACGTCTAATATAAGGGCTATATAAGGCTCTTATAAGGGGCTCTATATAAAGGGCTATCATTATTATAAGGGCTCTATATAAGGGCTCTATATAGGGCTCTATATAAGGGCTCCTATATAAGGGCTCTATCATAAGGCTCTATATAAGGGCTCTATATAGGGCTCTATATAAGGGGCTCTATTAGGCTCTTAGCCAAGAGAAGACTGGCATGCATAGGTTTCTAATCAGCCCTCTGATGACAATGAAAGAGCAAGACGTGCGCTCTGTTCTGGACAAGCTGCAGCTTAACTGGTCCTTTCTTCGCAGCACTGGACCACACGACTGGACAACAATCAAGAGTAGACAAACTAGAGCCTGCAGAACTTGCTTTGTGGAGTGTGGTGTCAAAAAGCAGAGTATCTTTTTTACGGACAGACCTCTCCCATCTTTCCAACATTGTTGGAAAGATTTGACCATGACAGTTTACAATCTAAGGTAATGCAAGTAATTTAGTCTCCTCAACTTGTTCAACAGCCACACTGATCCTGTACTTCTCCACAACTTTGTCCTGACCGTGTTTAGAGAGCTCCTTGGTCGCTACATGGTACGCTTGCCTTGGTGGTGCCCCTTGCTTAGTGGTGTTGTAGACTCTGGGGCCTTTCAGACAGGTGTAGATAATATGAAGATCATGTGACACTTAGATTGCACACAGGTGGACTTTAACTAATTATGCGACTTCAGAAGGTAATTGGTTGCACCAGATCTTATTTAGGGGATTCATAGCATAGGGGGTGAATAATTATGCACGCACCACTTTTCCATAATTTTTTTTAAATACTTTTTTGAAACATGTTCTTTTTTTTCTTTCGCCTCACCAATTTGGACTGTTTTGTGTATGTCCATTACATGATAACCAAATAAAAATCAAATTTAAATTACAGGTTGTATTGCAACAAAATAGGAAAATGCCAAGGGGGGTGAATACTTTTGCAAGGCACTGTAATATCCTTGTATTGCTACTGCTGAATCATCAAATGAATTATCTAAGTGAGTCTCAGAAATGGCTAATATATGAATGTTATCTGATGTTAGCAAGTTGTTGATTTCATGAACCTTATTTCTAAGGCTCCATATATTAATATGGGATGTTTCCAGCCATTTCCTGGGTAGCTGATCAGAGAAACACATAATATGGAAAAGAGTAAACAAGAAWGAGAATAAAATATACATACAGCAGTCCATTAATCAGTTGGTGTGTGTAAGTGTGTGTGTGTGCTGCGGGGTTGAAGCTTGCCTCTCTCATCCCTTCCAGGCTTCTGGGAGGGAGGGGGGACAATGAGCCTGTCATAGCAGATGTAAGCAATGTCCCCAGGGGCTCTGGCAGCTTTCATGGCTGGGATCAGTTCTTTCCTCTTCTGGCGCCCAGCTTCAGGATAGTCCTCGTTGAGGAAGATATACGTTCCTCTCAAGTTCTTGGCTCTTTTCCAGAACAGCTACCTTGTCCTTGAACCTCAGGAACTTGACCACTATCAGCCTATCACCTGGGCCGGTGGTTGGTTTTCCTGTCATGTGTCCACCCTTTGCCATGATGACAACTTTGCACATGCTTCAATATTATTTCATAGTTTTGATGTCTTCACTATAATACTTATTTTCCACCATAATTTGCAAATAAATTCATAAAAAATCCTACAATGTGATTTTCTGGATTTTTTTTCTCATTTTGTCTGTCATAGTTGAAGTGTACCTATGATGAAAATTACAGGCCTCTCTCATCTTTTTAAGTGGGAGAACTTGCACAATTGGTGGCTAACTAAATACTTTTTTTGCCCCACTGTATATATATATATATATCACTTCTTTGCCGTGAACAATCCCATACTAACCTCCAGACGTACGGACGGCTACGGACACCAGGGGTACGTCCAAAATGGCTCCCAATTGCCAACATTTAGGCACTACTTTTGACCAGGGCCTTGGGCTCTGAACAGGGAATAGGATGTCAGTTTGGCTAAACCTGGAGCGCAGAGACGGAGGTTTCTGAGTCTATWCGCTGAGTCGTTGCTTTGAGTAGATTCTGTGATATTTTCTGAAATATAAATACATCGTGTTCTATAAATTATAATTGCGTCAGCTTTSTGTTTCCGTGTCGTTGCCACCCTGAAGGCCCTGATTTTCCTTCTGATTGGCCGTCTTACTGTACCTTCTCTGGAAAGTTTCCATTCTGGTCTTTGGACTGTGGCGTGTACGACGCTGTGAGAGGAAACAGAGAGTGGGAGAAGAGAAAGCGCTGTCACAAGACAGGAATGTTGAGAGGTGCTATACACTCTTTGAAGTTTCTTTTTTATAGGGTATCAGTCACAGCAACACTTCATGTAGACTGGTGTGTTACACAAATGTGTGGGTAGTTATAAGGAGGATATCATGTCACAAACCTGTGGTTCAAACAGTATTTGTTTTCTTTCAAATAGTTTAGCTGGTGCCTGATTGATTTTGCCTGGCACATCAGTATCAATGGAATAGTCCCAAAAGTGCAAACCCCAACCCTAGATCTGGCAATCAATAACACACTGCATAACTGTAGACCTCACCAATGGCGATTCGTCGTTGTTGTGGAGATTCGTCCTCCCTCTGGTCGTGGTCAGGGCTCTGATTGGATAAAGAATGGAAGGTGTGGCTACGTGGGACGATCATACTAGTGGCTCTGCCCGGACGAGCTGCTCCAGGCTTCTACATGGACGACCAGATACAGACTATTTTATCCAAAAAGACAATACATTATACACCCCTTTACTTTTTCCACATTTTGTTGTTTTGTAGGCTGAATTTAAAATGTATGACGTTGAGATTGTGTATCCTACCCATAATACCCCATAATGTCAAAGTGGAACTATGTTTTTCGATTTTTTTTACAAATTAATACAACATTAAAAGTTGAAATGTCTTGAGTCARAAAAATATTGAAACCACTTTGTTACCTAAAGCCTAAATAGGTTCAGGAGTAACAATGTGCTGAACAAGTCACATAATAAGTYGCATGTTTAACATAATGTTTTATTGACTGCCTCGTCTTTGTACACCCACACATACAATTATCTGTAAAGTCCCTGAGTCGAGCAGTGGATTTCAAACACAGATTCAACCACGAAGACCAGGGAGGTTTTCCAACGCCTCGCAAAGAAGGGCACCTATTGGTAGATGGGTATTAAAAAAAAAAAAAAACAGACATTGCATATCCCTTTGAGCATGGTGAAGTTATTAATTACACTTTGGATGGTATATCAATACACTCAGTCACTACAAATATACAGGCTTCCTTCCTAACTCAGTTGCCGGAGAGGAAGGAAACTGCTCAGGGATTTCACGATAAGGCCAATGATGGCTTTAAAAACATTTACAGAGTGAAATGGCTGTGGTAGGAGAAAACTTAGGACGGATCAACAACATTGTAGTTACACCACAATACTAACCTAATTGACAGAGTGAAAAGGAGGAAGTCTTCCGAGAATAAAAATATTCCAAAACATGCATCCTGTTTGCAACAAGGCACTAAAGTAAAACTGCAAAGAAATGTGGCAAAGCAGCTCACTTTTTGTCCTGAATACAAAGTGTTATATTTGGGGTAAATCCAATACAACACATTACTGAGTAACACTCGTCCATATTTTCAAGCATAGTGGTGCCTGCATCATGTTATGGGTATGCTTGAAATCATTAACGATTGGGGAGTTTTTCAGGATAAACAAATAAATCGAATGGAGCTAAGCACAGGCAAAATCCTAGAGGAAAACCTGGTTCAGTCTGCTTTCMACCAGACACTGGGAGATGAATTCACCTTTCAGCAGGACAATAACCTAAAACACAAGGCCAAATATACGCTGAAGTTGCTTACCAAGACGACATTGAATGTTCATGAGTGGCCTTGTTACAGTTTTGACTCAAAATTGGCTTGAAATTCTATGCCAAGACTTTAAAAAGGCTGTCTAGCAATGATCAACGACCAACTTGTCAGAGCTTGAAGAATTAAAAAAAGAAATGATAACGTGAAAATATTGTACAATCCAGGTGTGCCAAGCTCTTAGAGACTTACCCAGAAAGACTCACAGCTATAATGCTAAAGGTGATCCTATTAGTATTGACTCAAGGGTGGGAATACYTATGTACATTTGATATGTCTGGATRTCATTTTCAATACATTTGCAAACATTTTAAAAAACGGTTTAAGTTTGTAGGGGCACTAAGACATCTAGGTGAAGCACGCCTTAGGGACACGAATACATCTAGGTGAAGCACGCCTTAGGGGCACTAATACATATAGGTGAAGCTTGCCTTAGGGGCACGAATACATCTAGGTGAAGCATGCCTCATGTGCGCAATAGGAGAAGGCAGTCTTGCCTAACTCAGTAAAGTTCCTGGGGACTTTAAGACCGCGTCTGGTAACTGCTAGTGGTAAAATAAGGGCTTTGTAAATGAACAAGTAACAATGTATACTGACCAAACATATACATGCAACATGCAACAATTTCAACAGTTTTACTGAGTAACAGTTCCTATAAAGAAAATCAGTCAATTTAAATAAATTCATTAGGCCCTAATCTATCGATTTCACATTACTAGGAAGGGGCACAGCCATGGGTGGGACTGGGAGGGCATAGACCCACCCACTGGGGAGCCAGGCCCACCCACTGGGGAGCCAGGTCCACCCACTGGGGAGCCAGGCCCACCCACTGGGGAGCCAGGCCCACCCACTGGGGAGCCAGGTCCAACCACTGGGAGCCAGGCCCACCACTGGGGAAGCCAGGCCCAACCCACTGGGGAGCCAGGCCACCCACCTGGGGAGCCAGGCCCACCCCACTTGGAGCCCAGGCCCACCACTGGGGAGCCAGGCACCCACTGGGGAGCCAGGCCCACCCACTTTGGGAGCCAGGCCCACCACTGGGGAGCCAGGCCCACCACTGGGGAGCCAGGCCCACCCACTGGGGAGCCAGGCCCACCACTGGAGAGCCAGGCCCACCACTGGAGAGCCAGGCCCAGCCACTGGAGAGCCAGGCCCAGCTAATCAGAATAAGTTTTACCCCGCAATAGGGCTTTATTACAGACAGAAATACTCCTCAGTTTCACCAGCTGTCCGTGTGCCTGGTCTCAGACGATCAGTGGTGTAAAGTACTAACGTAAAAATACATTAAAGTACTACTTAAAAAGTACTAGTTTATTGGGGTATCTGTACTTTACTATACTATTTCTATTACTCCACTACATTCCTAAAGAAAATAATGTACTTTTTACTCCATACATTTTCCCTGACACCCAAAAGTACTTGTTACATATTGAATGCTTATCAGGACAGGAAAATGGTCCAATCAATTCACAATCAATCAAGAGAACATCCCTGGTCATCCCTACTGCCTCTGATCTGGATGACTCACTAAACAGAGAACATCCCTGGTCGTCCCTACTGCCTCTGATCTGGATGACTCACTAAACAGAGAACATCCCTGGTCGTCCCTAATGCCACTGATCTGGTGGACTCACTAAACACAATTGTTCAGTTTGTAAATGATGTGTGAGGGTTGGAGTGTACCCCTGGCTATCTGTAAATTATGTGTGAGGGTTGGAGTGTTCCCCTGGCTATCTGTAAATGATGTCTGAGTGTTGGAGTGTACCCCTGGCTATCTGTAAATGATGTGTGAGGGTTGGAGTGTTCCCCTGGCGATCTGTAATGATGTCTGAGTGTTGGAGTGTGCCCCTGGCTATCTGTAAATATGTGTGGGGGTTGGAAGTGTTCCCCTGGCTATCTGTAAATGAATGTCTGAGTGTTTGGACGTGTTCCCCTGGCTATCTGTTAATGATGTCTGAGGTGTGGAGTGTTCCCTTTGGCTATCCGTAAATGATGTCTGAGTGTTGGAGTGTTCCCTGGCTATCTGTAATGATGTCTGAGTGTTGGAGTGTGTCCCCTGGCTATCTGTAATTGATGTCTGAGTGTTTGGAGTGTTCCCCTGGCTATCTGTAATGATGTCTGGTGTGTCTGGAGTGTTCCCCTGGCTATCTGGTAAATGATGTCTGAGTGTTGAGTGTTCCCCTGGCTATCTGTAAATGATGGGTGAGGGTTGGAGTGTTCCCCTGGCTATCTGTAATGATGTCTGAGTGTTGGAGTGTGCCCTGGCTATCTGTAATGATGTCTGAGTGTTGGAGTGTTCCCCTGGCTATCTGTAAATGATGTCAGAGTGGTTGGAGTGTTCCCCTGGCTATCTGTAAATGATGTATGAGGGTTGGAGTGCCCCCTGGCTATCTGTAAATTTATAAAACAAGAATATCGTGCGCGTCTGGTTTGTTTAATATAAGGATTTTGAAATGATGTATACTTCTAGCAATACATTACTTTTGATACGTAAGTAGATTTAAAACCAAATACTTTTAGACTTTTACTCAAGAGTATTTTACTGGGTGACTTTCACTTTTACTGAGTGATTTTTATAAGGTATCTTTACTTTTACTCAAATGAAATTGGGTAAAGTTTTTTCCAACCGCCTGCAGACAATCCCAAGGTGAAATCAGATGTGGAAAGTCCTGGCTGGCGTGGTTCATGTGGTTGTGAGGTCGATTGACGTAACTGCTAAATTCTCTAAACGACATCTGGAGGAGGCTTATGTAGAAGAAATATAACATTCCACTCTTGGCAATCAGCTCTGTGAAATTCCCTGTATTCACAGCATGCCCATTGTATGCTCCTCTAGAATTGAGCACTGTTGACATTGTGTTGTCTGAAAAACTGCCACATTTTAGAGTGGCCTTTTATTATCCGTTGCGCAAGGTGGACCTTGCTTATATGCAATCATGCTGTTATCAGCTTCCTGATATTCCACCAGTCTGACTGGTGGAATGGATTATCTTGGCAAGGAGACATGCTCGAACAGGATGTAAACAAATGTGTGCACATATTTGAAGAAAAAAAGGCCTTTTTGTGTCAATGGAAACACTATCTGTAATCTTTTATTTCAGCTCATGAAAATGGGACCCAACACTTTAACATGTTGGCTTTTATATGTTTTTGTTCAGTACAGCTGCCTGTGAGTAAAAGTGAGGTCCACACAACCATTCTGGTACAGGTGCAATGTGGGTGAATGACTTCGCATTAGTAACAAAGTCGTTAAGCCATGCAGATAAACAGAGGCCAAGTCTCTGTAGCACAGAAGAGGCTGCATGCTGACAATCGAATACCATAATCATTACAGAAGGAGAAAAGTGGGAAGCTAGCCTTCTGACGAAAATAAAAAACACATTTTCCAGTTTTAGCTTCCTCCAAGATTATCCATTCATCGACTATAGACTAGGTATTTGTAGGAATGACACTTTTTCAATGGAATGTGGCTTCCATGTGAAAAATGCTAACTTCTCTGGCTGAGAACCGAGCTCTGTAAAGATACAATATATGATTTTTTATGCATTCATGGCTAGTTTAAGACCTATATGGGAGGCCTGTGGTACTAAAAGCAGCCTGGAGCTTTAAACAGCCTGAACCAGCCTGGAGCTCTTTAACAGCCTGAACCAGCCTGGAGCTCTATAACACCTGAACCAGCCTGGAGCTCTTAAAGCCTGAACCAGCCTGAGCTCTAATAACAGCCTGAACCAGCCTGGAGTCTTTAAACAGCACTGAACCAAGCCCTGGAGCTCTTTAACAGCCTGAACCAGCCTGGAGCTCTTAAACAGCCTGAACCAGCCTGGAGCTCTTTACAGCCTGAACCAGCACTGGAGCTTTTTAACAGCCTGAACCAGTCTGGAGCTCTAATAAAGCCTAAACCAGCCTGGAGCGTTTAACAGCCTGAAACCAAGCCTGGAGCTCTATAACAGCCCTGAACCAGCCTGGAGCTCTTTAAACAGCCTGAAAACCAGCCCTGGAGCTCATTAATTTAACAGCCTGAACCAGCCTGGAGTTCTCGCAAAACAGCCCTGAACCCAGCCCTGGAGCTCTTTACAGCCCTGAACCAGCCTGGAGCTCTTTAAACAGCCTGAACGCAGCCTGGAGCTATTTTTAAAACAAGCCCTGAACCAGCCTGGAGCTCTTTAACAGCCTGAACCAGCCTGGAGTTCTCCAACAGCCTAAACCAGCCCTGGGAGCTCTTTAACAGCCTGAAACCAGAGCAGGACCATTTGAATAGATGACTGTATCATCTGCATACAGATGCAACTGGGCTGGTTGCATCCCGTTTCCCCAGGTCATGGTTGCATCCCGTTCCCCAGGTCATGGTTGCATCCCCGTTTCCGCAGGTCATGGTATTCATCAACGGTTTTTCCCAGGTCATTAAATACAAAATGGAGAACCGACACGCGGAGCTACAATGGAACCTCTGGATACAAAGATCTCGAGGAAAGCTGACATGTGATTCTCAGCATAGATACATGTCAGCAAATAATAAGTTTCTAGACAATCGACAGCCCCCTTCATAACCAATGATGTCGCTCCTTGATGCTGGTGATTCTTCTGATCCCCACTGCTATGCAGACAACACCATTCTGTATACTGCTGGCCCTTTTTGGACACTGTGTTAATAACCTCCAGACGAGCTCAATGCCATAAACAAAACTTTTTCTCCTTCCATGGCCTCCAACTGCTCTTAAATGCAAGTAGAACTAAATGCATGGCTCTTTCAACCGTCACTGCCTGCACCTGCCCGCCCCGGCCAACATCACTACTTCTGGACGAGTTCTGACTAAGAATAATGTGGACAATACAAATACTAAAGTGTCTGGTTTAGACTTAAACTCTCCTTCCAAAATCATATTAAGCATCTCCAATACAAAATTACATTAGAATCGGTTTCCATATTTTCGCAACCAAAAGCATCTTTCACTCACGCTGGCAAACATACCCTCGTATAACTGACTATCCTACAGATCCTTGACTTCGTGATGTCCATTTACAAAATAACAGCTCCAACCACTCTACTCAGCAAATTGGATGGCAGTCTAACAAGTGCATCCGTTTCGTTCATCAAAGCCATATACTAACCACACACTTGCTACCTGTACGCTCTCATTGGCTGGCCCCTCGCTTCATATTCGTCGCCAAACCCATCTTATTTGCGCGATAAGTCTTGCCTAGGTAAAGCCCCGCCTCAAATCTCAGCTCACTAGTAACCATAGCAGCACCCACCCGTAGCACCGCTCACAGCAAGGTATATTCATGGTCCATTCCCAAGCCAAAGCCAATTCCTCCTTTCCTTCCAGTTCTCTGCTGCAATGACTGGACGAATGCAAAAAATCACAACGCTGAGACTCCATAATCTCCCTCACTAACTTTTAAGCATCAGCTATCAGAGCAGCTTTACAGATCATTGCACCCTGTACATTAGCTCATCTGTAAAATAAGCCCACCAACTACCCTCATCCCATATTGTTTATTCTGTGTTTTGCTCTTCGCACCCACCAGTATTTCTATTGTACATTCATCTTCTGCACATTATCACTACGGTGGTTATTTTGCTAAATTGTATTCATTTCGCCACTACGGCCTATTTAAATTGCCTTAACCATCCTAATCTTACCTCATTTTCCCACACACTGTATATAGACTTTTCTATTGTGTTATTGACTGTAGGTTTGTTTTATTCCATGTGTAACTCCGTGTTGTTGTTTGTGTTCGGAGCGCTTTGGCTTTATCTTGCCAGGGTCGCAGTTTGTAAATGAGAACTTGGTTCCTCACTGGCCCTACCTGGTTAAATAAAAGGTTAATAAAAATAAATAAATAAACAAGCCCTTAACAACAATGCAGTTCAAGAAAAGATAAGAAAAATATAACTAAATAATAGATAACAAAATAAAACAATAAAATAACATACAATAACGAGGCTATATGCAGGAGGTACCGGTATACCTGAGTCAATGTGCGGGGGTAACAGGGTTAGTCGAGGTCTTTGTAAGGTAGGTGTAAGTGGACTGCATCAGATAATAAACAGCGAGTAGCAGATGTAAAAAACAAAGGGGGGTCCAATGTAAATAGTCTGGGTGGCCATTTTGATTAATTGTTCAGTCAGTTTTATGGCTTTGGAGGTAGAAGCTGTTTATTTAGCCTTTTGGGACCTACACTTGAAGCTCGGTACGCTCGCACCGTGGTGGCAGAGAAAAACAGTCTATGACTAGGGTGACTGGAATCTTTGACAATTTTAGGTACTTCCTCTTGACATCGCCTAGTAATAGGTTCCTGGATGGCCAGGAAGCTTTGACCGCCAGTGATGTACTGGGTGATAGACTACCCCTGTAGCGCCTTACGGTCCAAGAAGCCAAAGCAGTTTACCATACCGAAGGGGAAAAAGGTGTTGTCGTGCCCTCTTCCACGACTGTACTTCGTGTGCTTGGACCATGTTAGTTTCTTGTGATGTGGACCGCCAAGGAACTTTGAAACTCTCGCCCGCTCCACTACAGCCCCGTCGGATAGTTTAATGGGGCCCTCTACTTTCCTGTAGTCCACAATCAGCTCCCTTTTGTCTTGCTCACTTCTTGAGAGAGAGGTTGTTGTCCTGGCAACCACACTGCCAGGTCTCTGACATTCCTAAAGACTGTCTGGGTGTAGGGAATTC
>NW_019945094.1:35810-59874 GCF_002910315.2 Salvelinus sp. IW2-2015
TAATATAAGGATTTTGAAATGATGTATACTTCTAGCAATTACATTTACTTTTGATACGTAAGTAGATTTAAAACCAAATACTTTTAGACTTTTACTCAAGTAGTATTTTACTGGGTGACTTTCACTTTTACTTGAGTGATTTTTTATGAAGGTATCTTTACTTTTACTCAAATATGACAATTGGGTAGTTTTTCCACCGCTGCAGACAATCCCACAGGTGAATAAATCAGATGTGGAAGTCCTGGGCTGGCGTGGTTCTGTGGTTGTGAGGTCGATTGGACGTACTGCCAAATTCTCTAAAACGACATTGGAGGAGGCTTATTGTAGAGAAATTAACATTCCATTCTCTGGCAACAGCTCTGGTGAACATTCCTGTATTCACAGCATGCCAATTGTATGCTCCCTCTRAACTTGAGACATCTGTGACATTGTGTTGTCTGACAAAACTGCACATTTTAGAGTGGCCTTTTATTATCCCTWGYGCAAGGTGCACCTATGCAATTATCATGCAATCATGCTGTTTAATCAGCTTCCTGATATTCCACGTCTGACTGGTGGATGGATTATCTTGGCAAAGGAGACATGCTCACAAACAGGGATGTAAACAAATGTGTGCACAATATTTGAGAGAAAAAAGGCTTTTTGTGTCAATGGAAACATATCTGTRATCTTTTATTTCAGCTCATGAAACATGGGACCAACACTTTACATGTTGCTTTTATATGTTTTGTTCAGTACAGCTGCCTGTGAGTAAAAAGTGAGGTCCAACACACCATTTGGTACAAGGTGCAATGGTGGGTGAATGACTTAGCATTAGTAACAAAGCGTAAGCATGCATGATAAACAGAGGCCAAGTCTCTGTAGCACAGAAGAGGCATGTACAATGAATCACCATAATCAATTACAGAGAGAAAAGTGGCAAGCTAGCCTTATGACGAAAATAAAAAACACATTTTCAGTTTTAGCTTCCTCACAAGATTATCCATTATCCATCCGACTGTAGACCTAGGTATTTGTAGGATGACACTTTTTCAATGGATGTGCTTCCATGTGAAAATGCTAACCTTCTCTGGCTGAGAGCGAGCTCTGGTAAAGATAAATAATGATTTTTTTAATGCATTCATGGCTAGTTTAAGACCATATAGGGAGGCCTGTGGTAACTAAAATGCAGCCTGGAGCTCTTAAACAGCCTGAACCAGCCTGGAGCTCTTTAACAGCCTGAACCAGCCTGGAGCTCTATAACAGCCTGAACCAGCCTGGAGCTCTTTAACAGCCTGAACCAGCCCTGAGCTTCTTTAAAACAGCCTTCAAACCAAGCCTGGAGCTCTTTAAAAAAAAACAGGCCTGAACCAGCCTGAGCTCTTTAACAGCGTCTGAACCAGGCCTGGAAAGCCTCTGTATAAAAACAGCCTGGAACCAGCCTGGAAGCTGTTTAACAGCCTGAACCAGCCTGGAGCTCTTTAACAGCCTGAACCAGCCTGGAGCTCTTTAACAGCCTGAACCAGCCTGGAGTTCTCCAACAGCCTAAACCAGCCTGGAGCTCTTTAACAGCCTGAACCAGAGCAGGAACATTTGAATAGATGACTGTATCATCTGCATACAGATGCAACTGGGCTGGTTGCATCCCGTTTCCCAGGTCATGGTTGCATCCCGTTTCCCAGGTCATGGTTGCATCCCGTTTCCCWGGTCATGGTTTCATCCCGTTTCCCAGGTCATTAATAAAAATGGAGAACGACACCGGAGCTACAATGGAACCCTGGGATACAAAGATCTCGAGGAAGCTTGACATGTGATTCTCAGCATAGATACACTGTCAGCAATATAGTTTCTAGACCAATCGACAGCCCCTTCACTAACCAATGATGTCGCTCTTGCTGCTGGTGATTCTCTGATCCACTGCTATGCAGACAACACCATTCTGTATACTTCTGGCCCTTCTTTGGACACTGTGTTAACTAACCTCCAGACGAGCTTCAATGCCATACAACTCTCCTTCCATGGCCTCCAACTGCTCTTAAATGCAAGTARAACTAAATGCATGCTCTTCAACCRATCACTGCCTGCACCTGCCCGCCCGKCYAACATCACTACTCTGGACGGTTCTGACTTAGAATATGTGGACAACTACAAATACCTAGGTGTCTGGTTAGACTGTAAACTCTCCTTCCATAATCATATTAAGCATCTCCAATACAAAATTAAATCTAGAATCGGTTTCCTATTTCGCAACAAAGCATCTTTCACTCACGCTGGCAAACATACCCTCGTATAACTGACTATCCTACCGATCCTTGACTTCGGTGATGTCATTTACAAAATAACCTCCAACACTCTACTCAGCAAATTGGATGCAGTCTACCACAGTGCCATCCGTTTCGTCATCAAAGCCCCATATACTACCCACCACTGCTACCTGTACGCTCTCATTGGCTGGCCCTCGCTTCATATTCGTCGCCAAACCCATCTATTTGGCGACGATAAGTCTTTGCTAGGTAAAGCCCCGCCTCATCTCAGCTCACTAGTCACCATAGCAGCACCCACCCGTAGCACGCGCTCCAGCAGGTATATTTCACTGGTCATCCCCAAAGCCAAAGCCAATTCCTCCTTTCCTTCCAGTTCTCTGCTGCCAATGACTGGAACGAATTGCAAAAATCACAAAAGCTGGAGACTCATATCTCCCTCACTAACTTTAAGCATCAGCTATCAGAGCAGCTTACAGATCATTGCACCTGTACATAGCTCATCTGTAAATAGCCCACCCAACTACCTCATCCCCATATTGTTATTTGTGTTTTGCTCCTTCGCACCCCAGTATTTCTACTTGTACATTCATCTTCTGCACATTTATCACTCCRGTGTTTATTTGCTAAATTGTAATTATTTCGCCACTACGGCCTATTTATTGCCTTACCTCCCTAATCTTACCTCATTTCCACACACTGTATATAGACTTTTCTATTGTGTTATTGACTGTAGGTTTGTTTATTCCATGTGTAACTCCGTGTTGTTGTTTGTGTCGGAGCGCTTTGCTTTATCTTGGCCAGGTCGCAGTTGTAAATGAGAACTTGTTCTCAACTGGCCTACCTGGTTAAATAAAGGTTAAATAAAAATAAATAAATAAACAAGCCCTTAACAACAATGCAGTTCAAGAAAAAGAGTTAAGAAAATATTAACTAAATAAATAATAACAAAAATAAAAACAATAAAATAACATAACAATAACGAGGCTATATGCAGGAGGTACCGGTACCGAGTCAATGTGCGGGGGTACAGGTTAGTCGAGGTCATTTGTAGGTAGGTGTAAAGTGACTCTGCATAGATAATAAACAGCGAGTAGCAGCAGTGTACAAAACAAAGGGGGGTCAATGTAAATAGTCTGGGTGGCCATTTTGATTAATTGTTCAGCAGTTTTATGGCTTGGAGGTAGAAGCTGTTAATTAGCCTTTTGGACCTACACTTGAAGCTCCGGTACCGCTCGCCGTGTGGTGGCAGAGAAAACAGTCTATGACTAGGGTGACTGGAATCTTTGACAATTTTTAGGTACTTCCTCTGACATCGCCTAGTATATAGGTCCTGGATGGCAGGAAGCTTGACCCCAGTGATGTACTGGGTGATACGCACTACCCTCTGTAGCGCCTTACGGTCAGAAGCCAAGCAGTTACCATACCTGAAGGGGAAAAGGTGTTGTCGTGCCCTCTTCACGACTGTCTTCGTGTGCTTGGACCATGTTAGTTTCTTGGTGATGTGGACGCCAAGGAACTTGAAACTCTCGACCCGCTCCACTACAGCCCCGTCGATGTTAATGGGGCCCTCCTTTCCTGTAGTCCACAATCAGCTCCTTTGTCTTGCTCACTTTGAGAGAGAGGTTGTTGTCCTGGCACCACACTGCCAGGTCTCTGACCTCCTCCCTAAAGACTGTCTGGTGTTGTAGGTGATCAAGCCTACCGACAGTTCATGGTCAACTGAATCAAACACCTTTGATGAATCAATGTTACTGAGTCTGGCTATCAACAGCTAGTGGTCAACTGAATCAAACACCTTTGATGAATCAATGTTACTGAGTCTGGCCAGCAACAGCTAGTGGTCAACTGAATAAAACACCTTTGATGAGTCAATGTTACTGAGTCTGGCTAGCAACAGCTAGTGGTCAACTGAATAAAACACCTTATGAGTCAATGTTACTGAGTCTGGCTATCAACAGCTAGTGGTCAACTGAATCAAACACATTGATGAATCAACAAGCAAAGCATTACAGTGTTGTAAAGTGAATTGACGATATCATTGATGATGTCATTTGCTTTAGCTTTAGTTATTGGTGCTGTGCCCTGACCTAAAGTCATACTGAACCCCCCACTCAGGAAGTATTTTTCAAGTAAATACTGCTTTAGCAGAGAGTTCACAAGGGATTCAAAGACGTTGGCATGCATAGGGAGGTTAGAGGGTGATTGAAGTCCTTATCCCTGGGGTTATCATAACCCTGTCATGTCAAACCCTCTGTTTCCATTTCACAGTGTTTATACGCAGCATATTTCACCGGTTTGTGACAGACAGTGACACAGAGAGTGTGGTTGCTTGGCAACCTGTACTGTAACTGAATGACAGACTGTCTGGCTGAGGACAAAAAAAGTGCATCCCAAAAGCCCACCATATTCCCTTGTATAATCCACTACTTTGACCAGGACCCTATGGGCTGAGCTATGGTCCATAGTCAAAAGTAGTGCACTACATAGGGAATAGGGTGCCATAGGGCCCTGGTCAAAAGTAGTGCACTACATAGGGAATAGGGTGCCATTTGGGACGCAAGGGAATAGTTTTGTGACACAATCCCGGCTCTTTCCCACAGAACGCTGACGTTCTAAGATTCCCACAAAGGAACCAATCACTTTGATCTGTGGAGCTTCAAAAAGTTTTATTTAACATAACAAGCATGAAGAATGAATGAAGCTAGGAAATCAGTCTGGTATGAGATATGAATACGGTCCTGTAACGTTTAGGCACGATACTGCAGCAACTGTCACGTTCTGACCATAGTTCTTTTGTATTTTCTTTGTTTTAGTGTTGGTCAGGACGTGAGTTGGGTGGGTATGATCTATGTTTTCTGTTTCTATGTGGGGTTTCTCGTTTGGCCTGATATGGTTCTCAATCAGAGGCAGGTGTTAGTCTTTGTCTCTGATTGGGAACCATATTAAGGTAGCCTGTTTTCTGTTGTGTTTTGTGGGTGGTTGTCTTTGTGTGTCTGCACCAGATAGAACAGTTTCGGTTTTCACTTTTGTTGTTTTTGTATTTGAAGTGTTCTGTTTTTTGATTATTATTAAATTAAGATGAACTGCGCTTTGGTCCTCTCCTTCCACGGACGAAAGCCGTTACAGCTAAAGTTGATGACATTGTTTACAACAGCGCTAGTGTATTACCACACGCTCATAGTGGATCGTTGCCATTAGAGTTTATGCTAGGCGGTCAACCACTAACCGCGTATGTGTGAATCATGTAACGCTTCTAGATAAACAAGCATCAACTCAACTTGTCTGAACATGACGTTATTTCTCATACTCATTCATATGGGATATAACAGGTCCAGCTACGAACCCAAGTACTACCGTTTAGCATTAAACGTAAGACTTTATACAGCAGATCCCGAATGATGTTCTATGTACAGCTGAAGTCAGAAGTTTACATACACTTAGGTTGGAGTCATTAAAAACTTGTTTTTCAAACCACTCCACAAATGTCTTGTTAACAAAATTATAGTTTTGGCAAGTCGGTTAGGACATCTACTTTATGCATGACACAAGTTATTTTCCCAAAATTGTTTACAGACAGATTATTTCACTTATAATTCACTGTATCACAATTCCAGTGGGTCAGAAGTTTACATACACTAAGTTGACTGGGCCTTTAAACAGCTTGGAAAATTCCAGAAAATTATGTCATGGCTTTAGAAGCTTCTGATAGGCTAATTGACATCATTTTTAGTCAATTGGAGGTGTACCTGTGGATGTATTTCAAGGCCTACTTCAAACTCAGTGCCTCTGCTTGACATCATGGGAAATCTAAAGAAATCAGCAAAGACCTCAGAAAAAAATTGTAGACCTCCACAAGTCTGGTTCATCCTTGGGAGCAATTTCCAAAACACCTGAAGGTACCACGTTCATCTGTACAACAATAGTACGCAAGTATAACACCATGGGATCACACAGCCGTCATACCGCGTCAGAAGGAGACGCTCTTCTCCTAGAGAAGAAATCTTTGGTGCGAAAAGTGCAAATCAATCCCAGAACAACAGCAAAGGACCTTGTGAAGAATGCTGGAGGAACAGGTACAAAAGTATCTATATCACAGTAAAACAAGTACTATATCGACATAACCTGAAAGGCCGCTCAGCAAGGAAGGAGCCACTGCTCCAGAACAGCCATAAAAAACCAGACTACGGTTTGCAACTGCACATGGGGACAAAGATCGTACTTTTTGGAGAAATGTCCTCTGGTCTGATGAAACAAAAATGAACATTTTGGCCATAGCGACCATCGTTACGTTAGGAGGAAAGGGGGAGGCTTGCAAGCCGAAGAACACCATCCCAACCGTGAAGCACGGGGTGGCAGCATCATGTTGTGGGGGTGCTTTGCTGGCAGGAGGGTCTGGTGTACTTCACAAATAGATGATCATGAGGATGGACAATTATGTGGATATATGGAAGCAACATCTTCAAGACATCAGTCAGAAGTTAAAGCTTGGTCGCAAATGGGTCTTCAAATGGACAATGACCCAAGCTACTTCCAAAGTGTGGCAAAATGGCTTTAAGGACAACAAAGTCAGGTATTGGAGTGGCCATCACAAAGCCCTGTCCTAATCCGCCATAGAAAATGTGTGGCTGAACTGAAAAAGTGTGTGCGAGCAAGGAGGCTAACAAACTTACTCGTTACACAGCTCTGATCAGGAGGAATGGGACAAAATTCACCCAACTTATTGTGGGAAGCTTGTGGAAGGCTACCCAAAACATTTGACCCGAGTTAAACAATTTAAAGGCAAAGCTACCAAATACTAATTGAGTGTATGTAAACATCTGACCCACTGGGAATGGGATGAAAGAAATAAAAGCTGAAATAAACTATTCTCTCYACTATTATTCTGACATT
Source organism: Salvelinus sp. IW2-2015 (assembly GCF_002910315.2). Lineage (NCBI taxonomy): Eukaryota > Metazoa > Chordata > Actinopteri > Salmoniformes > Salmonidae > Salvelinus > Salvelinus sp. IW2-2015. Next base: position 42,944 of record NW_019945094.1, read on the forward strand.
TCACATTCTTAAAATAAAGTGGTGATCCTAACTGACCTAAGACAGGGAATTTTTACAAGGATTAAATGTCAGGAATTGTGAAAAACTGAGTTTAAATGTMTTTGACTAAGGTGTATGTAAACTTCCGACTTCAACTGTATATATATACTGTATATAGACAAAGAAGAAGGGAATTTTTACTAGGATTAAATGTCAGGAATTGTGAGAAAAAAATCTGAGGATATAACATTTGCAACCAGGAAGACTTATTTTCAGAAAAAACGTCAATGTTTTCTTCATCACTACTCAAGAAAAATGTTGCTTTCTGTTGCATTTTTCTCAAACAAGGTTACTCTCAAATCATCATCTGAAGTACAGTAAAATAAACAGTGCCTCCCTTAAATCACACACTGTACATAGCCACTCGTCTTCATCTATGCTATTGAACATACCTACTTCTATTTCCAGAGACCGTATCCCGGTTCTTAGCTGGGCACACAAGGATCTTTTGGCTTCCTGTCAGGTGACTTGGGGTTCTGGATCATAGCTATTTTTGATCTGGTTTTTGTGTTTGTGGTTTATTATTATTATTTTTATGACAATTTTTCTTGTGTTTTACTACTTTTCATGACTTATTGTCTATTTTGTAAACATACGTAATGCAGAGTTTAGGAGAGCTTTCAAGTAAGTATTTCACTGTACTGTTTACACCTGTATCCTGTGCACATGACCAATACACTTGGATTAGGGTTTTAAATCTACTGGGAGGGCTACAGTACAGTAGGCTACAGCTGTCCTGTAACAAGCACTGTCCCTGTCTCAGTCCAACCCCTATCTCAGCCCTCAGCAAAATGCTTCCAGGAAAGCCCCAAGCAGAAGACAGAAAGACAGGAAAGTCTGAGCTGAGGCAGGCTGAGGGTGTACACCATGCTTGCCTCGAGTGTCGAGCAGGGGCGGACTCGGTTTCCAGCAGCCAGCAGCCAGCAGATGAACATCATTCTCAGTCAAGACGAACAGGGTGAGAGAGTTCTTACTGTGCTCCTTCCAAGAGACACACACACACACACACACACACACACACACACACACACATAAATGTTGTAAGGAAAGTGATTTAGAAAGGGAACCAGACCTAACATTTTTCAACACATACTCGACTTCTTCTCTTCCCGCCTCATGGACTCTGTAGTTCTCACAGCCACTTGTTTTCTTCCCCTGTACTTGATAGCAGTAACTGTACAGTATGTATTGAGGTTGATCTCATCTTTGTCCTCCCTTAGTTTGAAGTTGAAATGAGAGAAAGGCAACTAGCTCTGTGGGGAGAGGAGACCTTTGAGAGAGGAAGATGAGGAAGCAATAGAGGGATGAAGGGTGCAGAGTTACAGCAAACCAAGGCCTGGGAACAGGCTGTGAAGCCACACCAAGCCTGGCAACATTAGAGGCCTTTGAGGCAACATTAGAGATATTTGAGGCAACATTAGAGATATTTGAGGCAACATTAGAGGCCTTTGAAGAAACATTAGAAGTCTTTGAGGTAACATTAGAGGCCTTTGAGGATACATTAGAAGTCTTTGAGGTAACATTAGAGGCCTTTGAGGATACATTAGAAGTCTTTGAGGTAACATTAGAGGCCTTTGAGGATACATTGGAAGTCTTTGAGGCAACATTAGAGGCCGATAAGGCTACATAGGCATTTGAGGCAACATTAGAGGCCTTTGAGGCAACATTAGAGGCCTTTGAGGCAACATTAGAGGCAACATTAGAGGCCTTTAAGGCTACATAGGCATTTGAGGCWACATTAGAGGCCTTTGAGGCAACATTAGAGGCCTTTAAGGCTACATAGGCATTTGAGGCACTATACTGTCACATCATCATTGCAATTGACTCTGAATGGAGAACCAAGTTCAAAACCAAAAGGCAAAGTCCATATTGGAGAAACCCAGATGGGTTTCCATCTACCACACATCAGTCTGATCACCTGATGAATGTCCTAGCCTCAAACCCCAATGACTATCTGAGTCGTTACAACGTCACCGTCCACCACAAACAGAACAGCAGAGTGTCACTCACCCAGGTTGTGCTCAGTGAACAACAGCAGGTTAAAGGTCGTGTTGCAGCTCCCTAGAATAGAAAAGACGAGAAAAGACCTAGCCTCAGATCCTCTACAGTGATGTGGATAGCAGATGTGGATAGCACTGGCCTCTCCCTCCTCTGACACCCCCTGGTACTCACGCAGATCCCCCACACTGGTCCACTCAGGATGGTTAGCCCCTCTCCCCGCTCTGCCCTGTCTGGCTCTGGCCTGGTAGTATGTCTGTATGTTCTTTCTCCATGGATGAGACCGATGAAGACGTGGCCCATGCAACCTCTCTGCCTCTGTATCTAAAGCCATGTTTTCCCAATCCCAGAAAATAATGGATGAATACAGCAGACTTGTGATCTGATGCTTCCAAAATGGATGGATCTTATTTCACCAGCGTTTCTCATCCGAGTCTGCTATGCCTTCCCTGCCAGTCAAATCCCAATCCATCGGCTTTCTTAAAACCCTCAGTCTCAGACCATAAGGCTAGTCATATTGGCAAATATCATGTCAATTCTTCATTCTTTCCATCCGATAAGCCAATCACTCTGAAACTGCAGTGATGTCTGCCATGCCAATCCCCAGAAACTGTGCAGTCATACGATCTAAAGTCGAAAAGGCCTCAGACAGGTCGAACACCAACCACTATACATATCGGCAAACGTTCTTCGTTCTTCACTGTGGTAAAATCTCTTCCCCACATCTACCGGCGCCATGTCACGAGTCTGCCAAAGCGAGACTATTGGTAAACATCTCCTACAGTGTTCAGGTTCATCCTGCGTGTCTCAGGAAAGGAGAAAACATCCACGCCACACCTCTGGAGAAACTACAGTGTGCTCCTGCTCTAACCCTATGATGGGTTCTGGAGGCTTGGCACGCCATGCTACTGTGCCTCTGGAGAAACTGCAGTGTGCCCCGCTCTAACCCTATTGATAGGTCTGGAGGCTTGGCACGCCATTGCTACTGTGTCCTCTGGAGAAACTGCAGTGTGCCCTGCTCTAACCCTATGATGGGTTCTGGAGGCTTGGCACCGCCATCTACTGTGTCCTCTGGAGGAACTGCAGAGTGATCCTGCTCTAACCCTATGATGGGTTCTGGAGGCTTGGCACGCCATGCTACTGTTGTCCTCTGGAGAAAACGCAGTGTGCCCTGCTCTAACCCTTGATGGGTTCTGGAGCTTGGCACGCCATGCTACTGTGTCCTCTGGAGTCTGTGTTGCTTGCATGCAGAGTAGTATTAACCACGGCGCTGCTCTGGGTCGGGTGCAAGATTCAAAATGAATAACATGGGTCTCAAAGGCACCCTATTCTTACTGATAGTACCACTACCAGACCTATTGGCCCTGGTCAAATGTAGTGCACTATAAAAGGAATAGGGCACCATTTTGGCAGCAACCTTTTAAGGCCTTTCATTTGAAAGGCAGGGCTCTTGTTCAGATGCGCGTCTCTGCTTTGAAAGGGATCAAACAGTGACACGACGACTGGAGGAAAGGAATCTAATCAATAACTAGGCTTTTGACAATATCAACAGGACACGTGTTTTGGGTGAACAAAGCAACGTCCAAAATCACCACGCTTACATGGAGTGGAAATACAATTGGTGGTGTGTGTGTGGTGTGTTATGTGTGTGTGTTATGTGTGTGGTGTGTTGTTTATGTGTGTGTGTGTGTTTATTGTGGTGTGTGTGTTGATGTGTGTGTGTGTTTATGTGTGTGTTTATGTGTATGTGTTTATGTGGTGTGTTTATGTGTGTGTGTGTGTCTGGGTCTCCTCTGTGTGTGTATGTGTGTGTGTGTGTGGTGTGTGTGTGTGTTTGTGTATGTGTGTGTGTGTGTGTGTTTGTGGTGTGTGTGTGGTGTGTGTGATGTGTGTGTGTGGTGTGTGTGTGTGTGTGTGTGTGGGGTGTGTGTTAGCGTGACTGTGTATAATCCCTATATATTCTGTTCAGTGTCTCCCACCTTTGGAGGGCCTGTTGAGGCCCAGTGTTTTAAAGCAGGTTTGTACCCAGGCCAGAGGATGCGCGAGCACACACACACACACACAAACACACACACACACACACACACACACACACACACACACACACACACACACAACACACACACACACACACACACACACACACACACAGGGCCAGCGAGTGGATGCATGGCTCACACCACCCCTATGGCACAGATGGCACTCCTTTCATGCCACAGGCCCCGTCCTGTTCTCAGAACGTGTGGAAGTCAGACGGAGTGAAGGAGAGAAGGTCATGCTCATCACCACTACCTAAAATTATGGGATTACAAGAAGAAGAAAAATTCCCACCTTTTCTTTGCTCTATTGAGGATGTTTCTCAAGAATGACTCAGACCGTCAGTTATTCGTGTGATTTTAAGAGCCTACCGTGAGAAAGGGGAAATTGAGCCCAAAGAAAGTATCTGAAAAAACAGCTTCTATCTCAAGGGCCATCAGATGTTACAACAGCCACACTACATTAGTGGCTGGCTGCCAACGATACTGTCTCAACTCCAGCTCACTTTTTGATAATGGAAAATTCGGGGGGAATTGATCACAAAAATGTATCCACTAAGCCACTTTAAACAATGCCACTTAATAGAACGTATATGTATATACTGTACTCTATATTCATCTACTGCATCTGTGTCCATCATTTATGGTAATACATGTATCACTAGCCACTTTAATGGCCGTCAGACCGAGGCTCTGCATCTGTCCTCGGGTGCTACTAGACCTTGTTATACCATTCGATCACCACATTCTTTGGAGAGAATGGAAACCCAAATTTGGTCTACACGGAAAGTTCTGGCGCCTTGGTTTAGATCTTAATCTGTCGGAAAAAATATCAGTTTGTCTCTGTGACATGGGTTTGTCCTCTGACAAATCATCTGTACATTTCGTTTTTCCTCAAGGTTTCTGTTTTAGGCACCACTATTGTTTCACTATATATTTACGTCTTGGGGATGTCAGTTCGAAAACACAGATGTTAACTTTTCACTGCCTATGGGGATGAACACACAGCGTACCATTTCAATGAAAACATGTGTGAAGGGCAAAAATTGCGCTCGCTAGGAAGCCTGGTGTTTCAGGACATAAAGGAAGTGGATGGCTGAAAACGTCTACTTTTAAACTCGGACAAAACAGAGATGCTTGTTCTAGGTCCCAAGAAACAAAGAGTATTCTTGTTGAAATCTGACAATTAATCTTGATGGTTTGTAAAGTCGTCTCAAATAAAACTGTGAAAGACCTCGGCGTTACTCTGGACCCTGATCTCTCTTTTGACGAAACAATACAAGACATGTTTCAAGACAGCTTTTTCATCTACTAACATTGGCAAAAAAATTCTGTCCAAAAATTGAGAAAAAATGTATCCATGCTGGTTGTTACTTCTAGGTTAGGACTCGCAATGCTCTACCTTTCCGGCTACCCGGATAAAGCACTAAATTAAACTTCAGTAGTGCTAAATTACGGCTGCTAGAATCCTGGACTAGAACACAACAAAAATGTATCATTTTACTCCAGTGCTAGCCTCTCTACACTGCTTCCTGCTTAAGGGAAGGGCTATTTTCAAGGTTTTACTGTTAACCTACAAAGCATACATGGGCGTTGCTCCTACCTATCTATCCGAATTTGCGGCCTGCCATACACCTACACGACGCCTACGGTCAACAAGAACGCAAGCCTCCTAAATGTCCCTAGAAAATTCAAGCAAAAAACAGCTGGAGGCAGGGCTTTCTCATAGATCTCCATTTTTATGGAGATGGTCTGCCTACCCATGTGGAGAGGACGCAGTACTCGGTTGTGTCAACCTTTAAGTCTTTATGAAGAACTCATCTCTTCAGTAGGTCCTATGATTGAGTGTGTAGTCTGGCCCAGGAGTTGAGGGTGAACGGAAAGGCTCTGGAGCAACGAACCGCCCTGCTGGTCTCTGCCTGGGCCGGTCCCCTCTTCTCCACTGGGATTCTCTGCCTCCAACCCATTACAGGGGCTGAGTCACTGGCTTTACTGATGCTCTTTCATGCCGTCCCTAGGAGGGGGCCGTCACTTGAGTGTGGTTAGACACTGACGTGATCCTTCCTGTCTGGGTTGGCGCCCCCCCTTGGGTTTGGCCCGTGGGGAGATCTTTTGGGCAATACTCGGCCTTGTCTCTAGATGTAGGTTGGTGGTTGAAGATATCCCTACTAGTGGTTGGGGGCTGTACTTTGGATAAGTGGCGTGGGGTTATATCGCTTCCTGTTTGGCCCTGTCCGGGGGTATCATCGGATTGGGGCCACAGTGTCTCCTGACCCCCTCTGTCTCAGCCGCCAAGTATTTAGGCTGCAGGTAGGTTTATGTGTCGGGGGCTAGGGTCAAGTTTGTTATATCTGGAGTACTTCTCCTGTCTTATCCGGTGTCCTGTGTGAATTTAAGTAAACTCTCTCTAAATCTTCTCTCTCCTTATTTTTCATCTTTCGGTGGACCTGAGCCTAGGACCATGTCCAGTTTCAACTGTTCTGCCTGGGGCTATGGAACCCTGACCTGTTCACCGGACGTGCTACCTGTCCAGACCTGCTGTTTTCAACTCTCTAAGACCGCAGGAGCGGTAGAGATACTCTTAATGATCGGCCTATGAAAAGCCAACTGACATTTACTCCTGAGTATTCTGACTTGTTGCACCCTCGACAACTACTGTGATTATTATTATTTGACCATGCTGGTCATTTATGAACATTTGAACATCTTGGCCATGTTCTGTTATGTAAATCTCCACCCGGCACAGCCAGAAGAGGACTGGCCACCCCTCATAGCCTGGTTCCTCTCTAAGTTTCTTCCTAGGTTCTGTCCTTCTAGGGAGTTTTTCCTAGCCACCGTGCTTTCCTAACCTGCATTGCTTGTGGTAGAGGTATGTGGTAGAGGTGGGGGTGGTGATGTGGTAGAGGTGGTGGTGATGGTGGTTTGTGGTGATGGTGGTAGAGGTGGTGGTGAGGGATGATGATGGTGTGTGATGGAGGTGAGGTGGGGGTGGTGATGATGGTAGAGGTGGTGGTGAAGGTGGTTGTGGTGATGGTGGGTAGTGGTGGTGGTGTGTGGGGTGGTGATGATGGTGGTGATGGAGGTGAGGTGGGGGTGGTGATGATGGTAGAGGTGGTGGTGAAGGTGGTTGTGGTGATGGAGGTAGTGGTGGTGTGGTGGTTGTGGTGATGGTGGTGGTGGTAGTGGTGATGGTTCTAGAGGTGGAGTTGATGGTGCTGATGGTGGGTGGTGGTGATGGTGAGTGATGGTGGTGGTTGATTGGTGGTATGTGTGGTGATGGTGGTGGTGATGGTATGAGTGGAGGTGTGTGGTGTGATGGTGTGGTGATGGTAGTGGTGGTGTGATGGTGTGTGGTGGTGATGGTTGTGGTGGATGGTAGTGGTGATGGGGTGGTGGTGGTGTGATGGTAGTGGTGATGGTGTGTGGTAGTGGTGTGTGGTGGTTAGTGGTGATGGTGGTGATGTGTGGTGATGATGGTGTGGTGGTGAGTGATGGTGGTGGTAGTGGTGGTGGTGGTAGTGGTGGTGGTGATAGTGGTGGTGGGATGGTGGTGGTGTGATGGTGGTGGGGGTGGTGGTTGTGATTGTGGTGATAGTGGTGATAGTGTGGTGGTGGTGGTTTGTGATGGTGGTGGTGATGGTGGTGATCAGTGGTGGTGGTTTGTGAATGGTGGTTGGTGGTGGTGATGGTGGTGGGTGGTGGTAGTGTGATGTGGTTGGTGTTGTGATGGTGGTGATGGTTAGTGGTGGTGGTGTGATGTGGTTGTGATGGTGGTGGTGGTTGTGATGGTGGTGGTGGTTGTGATGTGGTGTGATGGTGGTGTGGTGGTGGTGGTGTGGTTGTGATGGTGGTGGTTGTGAGTGGTGATGGTTAGTGGGGTGGTGGTGGTGGTGGTTGTGATGGTGGTGGTGGTTGTGATGGTGGTGTGGTGGGTGGTGGTTGTGATGGGGTGGTGTGGTGATGGTGGGTGGTGGTAGGTGATGGTGTGGGATGGGGTGGTGTGGTGATTAGCTGGTGGTGGTGGTGATGTGGTGGTTTGTGATGGTGGTGTGGGTGGTGATGGTGGTGGTTGGTGGGATAGATGGTGGTGGTAGTGATGGTGGTGGTGGTCATGAGGAAGGAAGACTTACTTGAAACAAAGCTGAAAGTACTACATACTTATTTAATAACACAAAGTCACTAAATGTAATTCTGTAGGTACAGTTGAAGTCGGAAGTTTACATACACCTTAGCCAAATACATTTAAACTCAGTTTTCATAATTCCTGACATTTAATCCTTAAAAATTCCCTGTCTTAGGTCAGTTAGGATCACCACTTTATTTTAAGAATGTGAAATGTCAGAATAATAGTAGAGAGAATTATTTATTTCAGCTTTTATTTCTTTCATCACATTCCCAGTGGAGTCAGAAGTTTACATACAATACATTTGGACTAACCGTGCGTGTTGTGTTGTGCTCACTTGAAATTTAACTGCCTGTAGCCTCAGGACCTGAAGGAAGGGAATGCATATTCTTGATAGATACCACTTGAAAGGAAACACTTTTGAAGCTTGTGAAAATGTGAAATGAATGTAGGCGAAAATAACACATTAGATCTGGTAAAAAATAATACAAACAAAAAAACATTTGTTTTCTATTTATTTTTTGTCCATCATGCAATGCAAGAGAAAGGACCATACCACTGAGATAGGATTCTCTGTGTAATGTAGATGTTGTCCACAAGATGGCAGCAGCTGGTTTGCAAAGTTTCAGACTGATCCAGTGAAGAATTATATCACTACACAATATGTTTATAAAAGTCTCCAGGTGTTTGCCCAAATGGCCGAATTGGTCAATTTATACATTTTCAAATACATAACTATAGAGAAACATGCAAATTGCTATTGGTAATAAAAGATTTAAGTTACACACTCCCAGGAATATCATACATGATGGATCAATAGCATCCGCTGACAGAAAAATACACCAACCTCACACATCTAGTATGGCCGGGCGGGGGGTGTGGCGCCAGAGACAGCAGTGGGGTCAAACTGTGGAACACCAGTTCCTACATTTCAATATAAAAATTAATTTTATCAAACAAAACTATGCTACATTTTATCTCTGGGACCCTCAGGATGACAAATCCGAGCCAGATTACTGAATGTAAGTACATTATTTACCTTCAGAGGTGAATGTATCAAACCAGTTGCCGTGATCAAAGTGTTATGTTGTTGTGTACTCTCMTCAAACAATAGCTTTAATAGCTACTGTAAATCGGACACTGCAGTTAGATTAWCAAGAATTTAAGCTTTCTACCCATATAAGACATGTCTATGTCCCGGAAAATTGGATGTTGTTTACCACGTCATTCTAGTCACATWGTCGCATATTGAGCAATAAATGTCCCTGGTTTAGAGGGACACCAAATCCCGTAGAGGTTTAAACCCAGAATTGGGACCACACACCCACTCCACTGTATATCAGGCTAGTGATTGCTTTACAATGCTTGCAGGTAGCCACTGATTCCTTCAAAACCACTCATTGTTGAATTTGCGATTTCCAACTTGTTGTGTAATGTTTATGACCAATGGTCGATGAGCACCGATACGTTTTATCGAAACATTTTCTTCAATATTTCTCTCCATATGACCAAGGATTAAAAAAGGATTTGCCAGTAGATTGTCAACATAATTCATGATGATGACAGCTAGCGAAGATTTTGAAAGTATGATAATGAGTTCAATCAAAAGCTACTGTAGATAAAACGTGATTTGACATCATTTTATCTGTGGCCAAAGACCTTGAGTCCTTTTGGATATGCACTTCTAATGTAACTCTATGGCAGCACAAAAGGGCTTGAATGTCCGAGCTCTACCCTTAGATTTGGCAGTGACGTAGTGTCCCCATTAGTGACAGTACACTAAGCGAATAACGGCGCAACTAGAGAACATTACCTACCCCAAAGCTCTGTATTTTCCGTTGGCTGCCCCATCACCACAGAAAGCACTGAGCTAGGCTGAAACACCTGCATGCTGGAGCTGCCTTACTCAAGAAAACAATAAAAGAGAACTTGTTTGTATGGAGGCTTTATTAACAATTTGTTTTTTTGTTTTTTTGGGGGGGGGCAAAAAATGTTAGGATCAAAACAGTTGGTTTAACTGGTGTTAACCTCAGTAGAACCAACACTCAGATATAACACTGGTGTTAACCCCACTAGAATCAACACTCAGATATAACACTGGTGTTAACCCCACTAGATTCAACACTCANTTACATAATTTAATAAAATATATAACATAAAATAATATTAAACATATGTAACAAAAATATATAGACATAAAATATAACATATATAACAAAATAATATAACATAATATAACATATTTAAATAAATATAAACATAAATATTGTAACATAAATTACATAAATATATCAAATATATAGCATAAATATATAAACATATTAACATACATATATAACATATATACATAAATATGTAACATAAATTACATAAATATAACAACATAATATATAACATATTAACATAAATATATAGCATAAATATATAACAATATATAACATAAATAATATAACCTCAATATATAACATAAATATATAACATAAAATATGTAACATATATAACATAAATATATTACATATATAACATAAATATGTAACATAGGGTTCCAAGTATGTTTTGTGTGTAGTTCTATATGATGATAATGTACCTGCTTTACAAATCCACTCCAGGTATCCAATGAGCTCTCTCTCTATCTGCTGCTGTCTCCTCAGCTTCAGGAAACTCACTCCTGTTCTCCACTCGCTCTCTCTCTTTGGCAAACTCCCTGTGGTAGACACACACACACACATTAACACACACATATCAAATGAAACACACATATAGATGTATACAATGACATATACACAGACATATTGTATACACACACACGCACACGAAACACACACACATGTCCCACACACGCACGTCGCCCACACACACAACACATGCTTGCACACACACGCACACACTTACCCAGACAGTAACCCAGGACCAGGTTCAACATGAAAGAAAGAGCCGTAGTGAAGAGGAATGAAGTACATCCAGTTCCACGCGCTCCCTGAGCATCGTTGCTCTGAGAAACACACACACACACACATTTTGATCTAGTAATTCATCTTTCCTTGTTGACTAGAGAGGATACTAGAGTGATTTTTAAAGCAAAAAATAGGACCTTTTCATGAACTGGGACGGGGTCACCACAATCGAGGGATTAGGACATCGTTTCATACAGTATATTGTCCAGAGATCTGCCATTTAAACAGTTCAGCTGTCTTCCTCTCTCTTTTTCCCTCACCCTTTCTCTCCTCTCTCAACCCTCCATTTCCCTTCTCTCTCCAACCCCCTTTCTTCTCCCTTCTCAACCCTCCATTTCCCTTCTCTCTCCAACCCCCTTTCTCTCCCTCTCTCAACCCTCCATTTCCCTTCTCTCTCCAACCCCCCTTTCTCTCCCTCTCTCTAAACCCTCCCCATCTTGCTGTATTTCCCCCCAACAGAGTCCATCACAGAATGTAACACTCTTTCCACCCTCCCCTCCCTCCCTCCCTCCCTCCCTCCCTCCCTCCCTCCCTCCCTTCCCTCCCTCCCTCCCTCCCTCCCTCCCTTCCCCTCCCCCCCCTCCCTCCCTTTGTCTGTGGGCGTGGCTGCTGTTGCTGTGTCCTGTACTGAATGTACTGCAGCCTTTTTAGCCATTAAACTTTCAGCACTTTCTTCCTCAGCAGCTGCAAGAATAACTCTGACTGAACAGCCCTGTTAAATATAGAGCAGCACCGCCACCGAGTGGGACTGATGGAGGAGAGAGAAGCAGGGAAGCGGGTGGGGGAAAGGGGGGTGAAGAGGAAGGGAGAAAGGGAGAAAGGGGGAGTAATTACAGTGAGTAATTGGGTGTGGTGAGGTGGGGGGAGTAGGAAGAAGCGAAGAGGAATGGAGATGGAGAGACAGATTAAGGAAGCAGAGAGAGCGAGGAAAGAGAGAGGTGTGGGAAAGAGAAGAGGGGGAAGAGAGGGAAGGGGGTATATTGAATATGGGCCCATAGAGACTGCTGTGGATGGGACTACACTCACATTCCCCCACTACCCTCATCCACCTCTCCGTCACCATAGCAACCATTGCCACTGGCAGCAGGGCACTATTCACTGTGTCTTAGGTATGGGCACACAATACAGTATATGAGTAAATGCTATGGGCATATTTGTATAGCAGTGAAACATGTATTGTACGAATTGGTGGGTATTTACCATGTAATTTACTAGTAAATACCATAGAAATCTATTATCCAGGTTGTAGTTGCCCCACAGATTTAAGATCAGCTTATCCTGCCTCAATTCTAACCGAAACCCAAAACGAAACCTGAACCCGATCTCAAACCCCAAACCAATCCTGAATCCAATCCCAAACACAAACACAAAACCAAACCCGATCTCAAGCCACACCTAAACCTAAAACCAAACCCAAACTCCTGATCTTAAACCCAAAACCAAACCCGATCTCAAACCCTAACCCAACTCTACAGTAACTCACATAATAGTCCAGCTCTTTAACCATCAATTAAATACCATAATACCTCTAATACAGAACCACTGTGATGTGAAGTACCGTAACTCACATAGTAGAGCAGGTCAGTCCATCCCTCCATGGTAATACATTGGAAGACTGTGAGCACGGCAAACAGGATGTTGTCAAACTGGGTGATGCCGTAGTTAGGCCCCAGCCAATACTTTCGACACGTGGTCCCGTTTGGACATAGTCTCGACGGGGCTTCGGTCCCACACGGAAACTCCTCGCGAATCTCATCTACAGGGGTACAGAGAGTTTGGGGATCAACATATTATTTAAGAGCTAGATCTTCTTTGATTCATATTGAATTGACAGTCTTTTTGTCACTGATTTAACTGGCATTCTGATTGACTAACTGACTGTCATACTGACTGACTGACTGACTGGCGACTGACTGGCTGACTGACTAACTGGTAGAATGACTGGCAATGACTGGTAGAATGACTGGCATACTGCCTGACTGGTATGCTGACTGGCACAAACTGACTGGGTGACTGACTGGCAGACTGACTGACTGACATATTGGCTGACTGTCATACTGACTGACTAACTGATTGACTGACTGACTGACTGGCAGACTGACTATCAGACTGACTGGCATGCTGACTGACTGACTGACTAACTGACTGACTGTCTGACCATCCAACCAACCGACCCACCGATTTACCTGTGTGAATGTCGAAGCAGGTAGTATGGAATTTGCCCATGTAGAACTCCAGGCCGATGATAGCGAACATGAGGATGGCGAAGAATAGCAACAGGCCGATCTGCAGCAGTGGAATCATAGCCTTCATGATGGACTTGAGGACCACCTGGAGGCCTGGGGGAGACAGCGCACATTGTTTAACAGAAACAACAGACAAAGTTAAAAAACTCTGACCTAAATCCCCAAATCCCGATAAAAATGATGTAACTTAATCAGAAGTGTCCTCCCCCTCCCCTCCTCTTATGGTATCAGATGAAATAAGACTATTAGGGAGGTAGCTAGTCGTTCTCTCCGTCCCACACATCCATACGTCCCAAGACTTACTGGGTATCCCAGACACCAGTTTGAGGGGTCTCAGCACACGGACCGCTCTCAGAGTCCGCAAATCGAAGTCCGATCCCACTGTAGACAGGATCCTACAGAGAGAGATGGAGCAGAGAGAGAGAGGAGGTGGAGAGAGGGAGAGAGTGAGACAGAGGGAAGAGGGAAAATAAAGAGAAGGAATAATTATAGTATTTGAATATTTTTTWGGAACATTTGTAGCATCAGCCAATCAATGTGTGTCGGTTGCCGGGGGTTTTAGTGACATCATCTGTTAATCATTTACACTAATCACTTGGATAAGAAGAAGACTTTCAGCGAGTGAATGAATAAGTCAATAATGTGAATGCATGAATGAGCCACGAGTCAATCAAGAGATGGAACAGGGAAGTCGATAGAGAGAGAGAAAGAGAGAAAGAGCAACCAAATCATGAGAAAACAAAAAGATAATTACTGACACATTGGAAGAATTTACAGAAACAGAGAAAACTAGAATGCTATATAAACACTGTAATATATATATATAATATGACATTGAAATGTCTTTATTGCTTTTGGAACTTTTTGTAAGTGTAATGTTTTACAGTTATAATCTTATTGTTTATTTCACTTTTGTTTATTATCTAATTTCACTTTGCTTTGGCAATGTAAACATATGTCTCCCATGCCAATAAAGCCCCTTGAATTGAATTGAATTGAGAGAGAGAGAAAGAGAGAGAGAAAGAGAAAGAAGAGAGAGAGAGAGAGAGAGAAAGAGAGAGAGAAAGAGAGAGAGAGAAGAAAGAGAGAGAGAGAGAAAGAGATAGAGAGAGATCGAAAGAGAGAGAGAGAGAGAGAGAAAGACAGAGAGAGAGATAGAAAGAGAGAGAGAGAGATAGAAAGAGGAAAGAGAGACGAGGAGAGAGAGAGAGAGAGAGAGAGAAAGAGAGAGAGAGAGCGATAAGAGAAAGAGAGCGAGAGAAAGAGAGAGAGAGAGAGAGGAGAGAGCGAAAGTAGAGCGATAGAGAAGATATAGAGAGAGAGAGAAGAGAGATCAGCGAAAGAGAGAGAGCAGAGGAGAGAGTGAGAGAGAGAGTGTGAAGGAGGAACAGAGAGCGAGAGAAAGAGAGCAGAGAAGCGAGAGAGACGAGAGAGATAGAGTGAAGAGAAAGAGGAGCGAGGAGAGAGATTACCTTAGAATGCTAGTTACAGGACAAAATAAAAAACCCTCCAACCAAAAAAGGCCTGTGGTGGTTGATGGTATCCTTAATGAAAGATCAAATATACAGACAACACCAATTCCAATTGGCTAGTACTAAAACTCTTTTAACATCATTCCTTAGCTCTGGCATCTTCCCCAATTTGGAACCAAGGGACTGACACGCCCGAATCCACAAAAAGTTGGCAGACAAATTTGACCCCAATAAACTACCGTGGAATATGCGTCAACAGTAACCTTTGGGAAGATCCTCTGCATTATCATTAACAGCAGACTCGTTACATTTCCTCAATGAAAACCAATGTACTGAGCAAATGTCAAATTGGCTTGTTTACCAAATTACCGTTACAACAGACCATGTATTCACCCTACACACCCTAATTGACAACCAAACAAACCAAACAAAGGCAAAAGTCTTCTCATGCTTTGATTGATTTCAAAAAAGCCTTCGACTCAATTTGGGCATGAGGGTCTGCTTACAAATTGATGGGAAGTGGTGTTGGGGGTAAACATACGGACATTTATAAAATCCATGTACACAAACTAACAAGCTTGTTGCGGCTTAAAATTGGCAAAAAACACACACATTTTCTTCACACAGGGTCGTGGGCGTGAAGACAGGGATGCAGCTTAAGCCCCACCCTCTTCAACATTTATCAACGAATTGGCGCGGCGGCACTAGAACAGTCTGCAGCACCCGTCCTCACCCTACTAGAATCCGAAGTCAAATGGTCTACTGTTTGCCTGATGATCTTGGTTCTTCTGTCACCAACCAAGGAGGCCTACAGCAGCACCTAGAATCTTCTGCCCACAGATTCTGTCAGACCTGGGCCCTGACAGTAAATCTTCAGTAGGACCAACAATTAACTGGTGTCCAACCGAAAGGTCCAGTCAACCAGCGACCACAAATTCCATCTAGACACCGTTGCCCTAGAGCACACAAAAAACATATACAATACCTCGGCCTAAACATCAGCACCCACAGGTACCTTCCACAAAGCGTAAAGATCTGAGAGACAGGCAGAAGGGCCTTCTATGCCATCAAAAGGGAACATAAATTTCAACATACCAATTAGGAATCTGCCTAAAAAATACTTGAATCAGTTCATAGAGCCCATTGCCTCTTATGGTTGTGAGGGTCTGGGGTCCGCTCACCAACCAAGATTTGCACAAAATGGGACAAACGTACCAAATGAGGGAGGGGAAACCTCTGGCATTGCAGGAATCTCAAGAAATATCCTCGTGTACAAACGTTAGGAAAAACGCACCACACAACACACAACAACACCAACACAACAACACCCACCACCCAACACACCACACACCACACCACACCACACCACACACACACACAAGTTAAGAAGGAGCACCCAGCGGACATTACAGATATATTAACAAGGTTTATCTATTCTAACAGCCTGTATAATTGATGCTACATTATTTTACACTTGTATATTTCCATATGCCTTTTACTTTCCTGACTCTGACTATGCTAACATTACATTGCAGTATCATATGATATACATGATATATATACAGTAAATATATAGTGCATTTAGTTCTTTTACCAAACTTGCCCTGGAATACCGTATATTACTGTACATACCCTGAGAATATACTGTTCTCAGCTCAGAGGGTAGGAACCTTTCCACTGACAGGAAGGAGGACACTGGGGAGGGAGGACACTTTCTCACAGTTCAACCGTGTAACTGTGAAACAAGTAAACAGATTAGTGTTTAACAACCAGTTAAAACCACCCTCTCACAGCTAACTGCTTCCCAATGTTCAACCAGAATCGCTAGAGGAGTTGCTGAAATGGCTATTTCGAGGACCTATTTTAGCTTCATGCATTACAATTATATTCCACCCTCTTTGGTTTGGCTAGATAACCAGGAGGAATACTCTTCGGTGGTATGCCATTTTCTAAAGAAAAGGATGAGGCGAGATACTGTAGAGAGGAAGAGATAGAAATAATAGGTGATTCTAGTTTTCTGTCAATGTTCTACCTTTCCATGGTTCCGAGCACAGCTCCTACAG
>NW_019945095.1:0-13488 GCF_002910315.2 Salvelinus sp. IW2-2015
ATGGGTAACATCCGGTACACCGTTAACAGGACGCTCACTCACGAGAAATCACGTGAAGTGTGACAGAAACTTGGGGAAGTCCGTTAAGCCCTGTAAAGCAGCCATTACTAGGCAGGTATGATTTGGCCCGAATGTAAAAATGGTCTTATGCAGTGGCGATTTATAGGTCTGGAGGAGTTGGGGCCCACAAATGTAGGAGTGCACTCAAATTGTATTAAAAGACAGCTAACGGAAGTACGAAACTAGACAATGTTTTTGTAAGGACAACGGGATACGTGGAGACATCAAACTACCTTGGATACGCCATCACTTACGGCACATATGGCACCAACACATCACACCCACACATCATCAGGATGTCTACAACTGGATTGCGTGCCGTATATTTTTATAGTGTCCGTTTAACTGCAATGTTCTGATTCCTATCAGCTGAATTGTACCCCTCTGGGGTGCTTCAAACTGGGGCCCCCGAGTAATTGTTACCTAGAGTCTCAGGGATCCACGATTATGATCAGTAGTGAGGATTAGGAGGAGTAATCATTCTGGGCTGTTGGAGGTATCCATTCTAATTAAATTCGGAGTACACGGGAAAGGGAGGCTTGAGTAACGACTGTAATACGCGCTCAATCTGGCAGTCAGAGGGTAATAACATGAAACAGCGGCTTACGTCTTCTTGTTACTTGGATTGAGATTTCCAATGCTTAACCTGTCCTTAAGGCAGAGGCCCAGGCTGGGGAGCGGTGAGAGAGATGCAATCTCTCAACGATCGTTAACTGTGTGTTCACAGGACCCAAATACAAGGGAAGCACTCATGGGTTAACAACTCCTAACGGAGTACGAAACAAGTGTAACTGTATATCCTTATTGTAATCCCGTCTTGGGGACAGATTCTTATATATTTCACATCACAAAGGTATTACATTTACCGTAATCGATGTAGCGTCAAGGACGGGATGCCTGACGATTTCTTGGGGTAAGCTAGGGAGTAAAATGGGAGGTAGTTTTAAGACATCCTTTAACTGTGGCCTAACTAGGTTTAGTATTATACGAAACAACAATGAGAAACACTTAATCTACAGTATGTATAATTTAATCATCCTGCTTTACATTTTCTGAACTTCCCACCTATGTAACACTAGACACTGGTCCATTAAAACGCAGTAGGGGAAACATACTATTCTCTCATACGCTGATGGAATACACTATTATTTGGTAGTAATAATACCGATGCATGTAGTGGAGGAAATTAGGGAGGTTAAATTATGGTCGTTGGTAAATTTACAATTTTTTATCCATCTGTGTGGCAAAAGCGTATGTATTTTATCGAAACCCTTGGTCATGATCCCGTAATCACTGTAAATCCCTTTCTCACTCCGTAATCCTCCGACCTATCTCTAGCGTTGGTAGGTGACATGAGTACATCGTAGTGTAGTTCGGCATGGCTTGTTCTATATTAGTACGAGGATGAGTCGTAACTGCGTCTTGGGTACTAGTGTAACGATCTAGACGGGAGTACGAAACCGTATGTAAATACTCGTACATCCTACTGTAATCTCTTGGAACTGTCATATTCTGATTGTAAAGTGAGTTAGGTGAGCTAATGGGATAAATTCGTGAACGGAGATACGAAAACAGATTAAATGTAAATCCTTACCTGTACTCCATCTAGTGTCACCCATCTACTGTAGTATTCGTTATAGTGAGGCATTACGGGGTTATATCCGGGATAAATCTAACGGAGTCCACGAAACAGTGTAATTGTTCTTACTGTAATCTTTATGTGACTTGTAATCGATGTAAAGCTGAGAATTAGGGAGTAATTGGATGAACAATCATAAACGGATTACGAAATCAAGCTGTACTTGGTAGTGCCCCGTGTACTGTATCTTTACTTGTAATCGATGTCGTAGGATTAGGGGAGAAATGATAACATCTAACGAGTACGAAGACAGCGTATACTGTAATCTCCCCTTACTGTAATTCTTACCTGTTAACATCAATCGTAGTTGAGGATTAGGGTAGTATCGGATACATCAAAACGGAGACTACGAATACATGATGTAAATCGGTGGTGAATCCTGTAGCTGTGCAGTATCCTTACTGTAATCCTTACTTTTTGGGGTTAATCGATTGTGAATCACTATTCGGTCTGGCTCTGGCTCACCTTGGCTTGGTCAATTTTAACTATTTGCACTTTCCATAATTATGGTAGTTGTTGTGGCATTGCTGTTCACAAATGTTGATATGTATTTTTAACTCAAATGAACGGTTTGAATTTAAGAACGTTTATGCTGCCTGTCAATCACTGTGTTTGAAACCAGTGGGACAGAGTATGAAAAATGTGCCTCTTTGAACAGCTGCTAAGTGCTATCCCAGCCTATAGCTCTTAGAGCTGATCCAGCCTATAGCTGCTTAGAGTGAATCCCAGCCTTATAAGCTGCTTAGAGCTTGATCCCGCCTAATACTGTTAGATGCTGATTCCGCAGCCTATAGCTGCTTAGAGCTGATCCAGCTATAGCTGGCTTAGAGCTGAATCCCAGCTCTATAGCTGGCTTAGAGCTTGATTCCCAGCCTATAGCTGCTTGAGCTGATCCCAGCCTATAGCTGCTTAGAGCTTGATCCAGCCTATAGCTGCTTAGCAGTTGATCCCAGCTATAGCTGCTTAGAGCTGATCCAAGCCTATAGCTGCTTAGGCTGATCCAGCCTATGATTGCTTAGGAGCTTGATCCCAGCCTATAGCTGCTTAGAGCTGATCCCAGCCTAATAGCTGCTTAGAGCTAATCCAGCTATAGCTGCTTAGAGCTGATCCCAGCCTATAGCTGCTTAAGAGCTGATCCCCAGCCTATAGGCTGCTTAGAGCTGACCAGCCTATAGCTGCTTAGAGCGATCCGCCTGCGCACCTGTCCCAGCCTAAGTGTAGGCCTGTCCAACTTCTGTAGAGCTGATCCCAGCCTATGCTGCTTAGAGCTGATCCCAGCCTATAGCTGCTTAAGGCTGATCCAGCCTATAGCTAGGCTTAGAAGGCTAGAGCTGATCCCAGCCTATAGCTGCTTAGAGCTATCCCAGCCTATAGCTGCTTAGTGCTGATCCCAAGCCTTAGCTGCTTAGAGCTGATCCCAGCCTATAGCTGCTTAGAGCTGATCCCAGCCCTATACGCTGCTTAGAGCTGATCCCAGCTATACTGCCTTAGAGCTTGATCCCAGCCTATAGCTGCTTAGAGCTGATCCCAGCCTATAGGCTGCTTTAGAGCTGATTCCAGCCTATAGCTGCTTAGAGCTGATCCAAGCCTATAGCTGTTAGAGCTGATTCCCAGCCTATAGCTGCTTAGAGTTGATCCCAGCCTATAGCTGCTAGAGCTGATTCCAGCCTATAGCTGGCTTAGAGTTGATCCCCAAGCCTATAGCTGCTTAGAGCTGATCCCAGCCTATAGCTGCGTTAGTGCTGATCCCAGCCTATAGCTGCTTATGGCTGAATCCCAGCTATAGCTGACTTAGAGCTGAATCCCAGCCTATAGCTGCTTAGAGTTGATCCCAGCCCTATAGCTGCTTAGAGACGCTGCTGTAGACTCCCAGCCACTATAGCTGCTTAGAGTGATCCCAGCCTTGCTGCTTAGTGCTGATCCCAGCCGTATAGCCTGCTTAGAGCTGATCCCAGCCTATAGACTGCTTAGAGCTGATTCCCAGCCTATAGCTGCTTAGTGCTGATCCCAGCCTATAGCTGCTTAAGATGCGCCTGTAGATGCCCAGCCTATAGCTGCTTAGAGCTGAGCATGCCTAACTGACCCCTATAGCTGCTTAGAGCGCCACTAGATCGACCAGCCTATAGCTGCTTAAGAGTGATCCCAGCTATAGCTGCTTAGTAGCTGATCCAGCCTATAGCTGCTTAGAGCTGATCCCAGCCTATAAGCTGCTTTAGAGTACTGATCCAGCCTATAGCTGCTTAGAGCTGATCCCAGCCTATAGCTTGCTTAGAGTGAATCCAGCCTATAGCTGCTTAGAGTTGGGATCCAGCCTATAGCTGCTTAGTGCTGATCCCAGACTATAGCTGCTTAGGAGGCCAGCTTAGGTTTAATGCCCAGCCTATACGTGAGCTGACCATAAAGCTTAGAGCTGATCCCACCATCGCTGCAAGTTGATCCAGCCTATAGCTGCTAGTGCTGATCCCAGCCTACTTTAACTGACCCGCCTATGGCTTAGAGTCTGCATCCCAGCCTATAGCTGGCTTAGGCTGATCCCAGCCTATATGCTGCTAAGCTATCAGCCAAGCTTTGAGTATCCCAGCGCTATAGCTTGCTAGAGCTTGATCCCAGCCTATAGCTTGCTTAGAGCTGATCGTAAGCTCTAATTTCCCAGCCTATAGCTGCTTTAGAGCTGATCCCAGCCTATAGCTGGCTTTGAGCTGAATCAGCCCTATAGGCTGCTTAGAGCTGACACCAGCCTATAGCTGCTTAGAGTTGATCCCAGCCCTATAAAGCTGCTTAGAGCTGAGTCCCAGCCTATAGCTGTTAGAGCTGATCAGCCTTATAGCTGGCTTAGAGCTGATCCCAGCCTATAAGCTGCTCTTAGTGCTGATCCCAGCCTTAGCTGCTTAGAGTTGATCCCAGCCCTATTAGGGCTGCTTAGTGCTGATCCCAGCCTATAGTGCTAGGAGCTGATAGCTATACTGTAGAGCTGATCCAAGCCTATAGCTGCTTAAGAGCTGAATCCCCAGCCTATAGCTGCTTGTATCGACCTAGCTGCTAGTTATCCCAGCCTATAGCTAGTCTGCACTTAGCTGCTAAAGCTTGACCCAGCTGCTAGCGTCCACCTACTGCTAGAGCGTGCTTAGCTAGATGACCGTATGCTGCCCTTAAGGCTATCCCAGCCTATAGCTGCTTAGGCTTCCAGCTAAGCGTTGCTGATGTCCCAGCTGCTTAGGCTGACCAGCCTAGCTCTTAGCGACCCCGCCTAGTTAGTGCTGCCAGCCTATAGCCTGCCTTAGTGCTGATCCCAGCCTATAGCTGCTTAGAGCTGATCCCAGCCTATAGAATAACAGTTTGAGGGAGTTGCTTCCTTCTATCCTTCTCTATGGTATTGTCTCCATACTGTCAACATCTACTTCAGTTCAGGAAGACCACGAGTGGCCCTTTTATTGATCGGTCTAATTGGAGCTGACAAAAAAAAAAAAAGACAAAGGTGTAAAGAACTCGTCGACTTTTGACTTAAAGGGGCAATCTGTAATTTCTACATCAATTTCTGGACATAAATTAATTAAATATGTACCCATTGATTGTTAAAATAAATAAATAATTATATATATATACAGTTGATGTCGGAAGTTTACATACACCTTWGCCAAATACATTTTAAAAATACGTTTTTCACAATTCCTGACATTTAATCKTAGTAAAAATTCGCTGTCTTAATTCAGTTATGATCCCCTCTTTATTTTAAGAATGTGAAATGTCAGAATAATAACAGAGAGAAGGATTTATTTCAGCTTTTACTTATTTCATCACATTCCCAGTGGGACAGAAGTTTACATACACTCAATTAGTATTTGGTAGCATTGCCTTTAAATTGTTTAACTTGGGTCAAACGTTTCGGGTGGCCTTCCCAAGCTTCCCACAATAAGTTGGGTGAATCTTGGCACATTTCTCCTGACAGAACTGGTGTAACTGAGTCAGGTTTTTAGGCCTCCTTGCTTGCACACACTTTTTCAGTTCTGCACACAAGTTTTCTATGGGATTGAGGTCAGGGCTTTGTGATGGCCACTCCAATACCTTGACTTTGTTGTCCTTAAGTCATTTTGCCACAACTTTGGAAGTATGCTTGGGGTCAATGTCCATTTGGAAGACCCATTTTCGACCAAGCTTTAACTTCCTGACTGATGTCTTGAGATGTTGCTTCACTATATCCACCTAATTTTCCTCCCTCATGATGCCATCTATTTTGTGAAGTGCAAACCGTAGTCTGGCTTCTTTCTTGCTGAGCGGCCTTTCAGGTTATGTTGATATAGGACTTGTTTTACTGTGGATATAGATACTTTTGTACAGGTTTCCTCCAGCATCTTCACAAGGTCCTTTGCTGTTGTTCTGGGATTGATTTGCAAGTACGTTCATCTCTAGGAGACAGAACGCGTCTCCTTCCTGAGCGGTAGGACGGCTGCGTGGTCCCATGGTGTTTATACTTGCCTACTATTGTAATGGGTGAATGCTGGTGGCAGGGAAGTCAGGTGCAGGAGAACGAACTTGGTAAAAACAGAGTTGTTTAATAAATGCTGATAAAACTCCAAAAACCAAAATGTAAAAAATAACAAAAGTGGGTATAAAACCCGTCGCACACCAACATAATACATGCACATCACATACAATCATACATTCTCTGACAAGGACATGAGGGGAAACAGAGGGTTAAACACACAACATTTAATTGATGTGATTGGAACCTGGTGTGAAGGAAGACAAGACAAAACCAATGGAAAATTAAAAAATGGATCAGTGATGGCTAGAAGGCCGGTGACGTCGACTACCACCACTGGTACCGCTACCACTACCACTACCACTACCACCACTAGTACCACTACCACTACCACTACCACCACTAGTACCACTACCACCACTGGTACCACTACCACCACTAGTACCACTACCACCACTAGTACACACCCCGTACCACACACTAGTACCACTGGTACCACTACCAACCACTAGTACCACTGGTACCACTACCACCACTAGTACCACTCCAACACTAGTACCGAAATAACCTACCACTACCACACCTAGTACCACTTACCACCACTGGTACCGCTACCACTACACTACCACTACACTACCTACTAACCACCACGGGTACCAATACCACCACTAGTATCACTTCCACCACTAGTACCACTACACCACTAATACCACTACCACCACTAAGTACAACTACAACCACTACCAACACTAGTACACATACACAACACTACCACGCGACTAGTACCCCACTACAACACACTGGTACCACTACCACCACTGGTACCAATACCACGCACCTTGGTACACTACCAAGCCACTGTACTAGTAGGAGGACTGACTAGGACCACTACCAGGGGGGGTATGAGTGTTGGGAGTGTGGGAGGGGTAGGAGCGGATGGGGGTTGGAGGGGTGGGAGGGGTGGGAGGGTAGGAGGGGTGGGAGGGTAGGAGGGGTGGGAGGTAGGAGCGGATGGAGGGGTTGGAGGGTGGGAGGGGTGGGAGTGTAAGAGGGTGGGAGGGGTAGGAGGGGTTGGAGGAGAGTTAGGAGGGGTAAGGAGGGGTTGGAGGGAGAGTTAGGAGGGGTAGGAGGAGTTGGAGGGAGAGTTTAGGAGGGGTAGGAGGGGTGGAGGGAGAGTTAGGAGGGGTAGGAGGGGTTGGAGGGAGAAGTTAGGAGGGGTAGGAGGAGTTGGAGGGAGAGTTTAGGAGGGGGTAGGAGGGGTTGGAGGGAGAGTTAGGAGGGGTAGGAGGGGTTGGAGTGGAGAGTTTTAGGAGGGGTAGGAGGGTTAGAAGGGTTAGGGATGGGTTGGAGGGGTTGGAGATGTAGGAAGGGTTTGGAGGGAGGGTTAGGAGGGGTAGGAGGGTTGGAGGGAGAGGTTAGGAGGGGTAAGGAGGGTTAGAAGGGTTAGGATGGGTTGGAGGGGTTGGAGGGAGAGTTAGGAGGGGTAGGAGGGTTAGAAGGGTTAYGATGGGTTGGAGGGGTTGGAGATGTAGGAAGGGTTGGAGGGAGGGTTAGGAGGATCGTGCATGTTCGTGTGTGTGCGCGTAGTAATCAAATCACATTTATTTATAAAGCCCTTCTTACATGAGCTGTTATCTCAAAGTGCTGTACAGAAACCCAGTCTAGTACCCACACACGCACACGCACACATAGACATCTGGAGGGCTCTCTTTCCCATTCTACCTCCCAGACACTGTCTCGACGAGCTCCAGACTCTCTCCTTCCCATTCTACCTCCCAGACACTGTCTCGACGAGCTCCAGACTCNGACTCTCTCCTTCCCATTCTACCTCCCAGACACTGTCTCGACGAGCTCCAGACTCTCTCCTTCCCATTCTACCTCCCAGACACTGGCTCGACGAGCTCCGGACTCTCCTTCCCATTCTACCTCCCAGACACTGGCTTGAAGAGCTCCGGACTCTCTCCTTCCCATTCTACCTCCCAGACACTGGCTCT
This sequence comes from Salvelinus sp. IW2-2015, assembly GCF_002910315.2. Lineage (NCBI taxonomy): Eukaryota > Metazoa > Chordata > Actinopteri > Salmoniformes > Salmonidae > Salvelinus > Salvelinus sp. IW2-2015. Next base: position 8,174 of record NW_019945095.1, read on the forward strand.
ACGAGCTCCGAACTCTCCTTCCCATTCTACCTCCCAGACACTGGGTTAAAGATCTCCAGACTTTATTTGTCCAAGGTGTTTCCTGTTTAAACACATTCTGCTTCTAGAAGGAAAATAAATCCTACAGAAATGAAATCACAATTTAATCTCATGTACCGTGACGGAACAGAATATTACATCTTAACGTCTTCTGCAGTGTGCCGTAGTTCTATAAAACCGATTCAGAGGATGATCGTCATTTTATACTGATACCAGAACAGTTACTAACATCGATTACAGCTCTATTTCACAGTATGCAAACAATTCTGATAACTCATATCCATTTGCTCTTATAGGATATCAATTTCTTTCTGAATGTACAGTACAGGATATCAACAGGATATCAATCCACATTTCAATGTATATACTTCAAACTGACTGTGAAACATCTCAGAGAGATGATTCGACTTGATCCTATAGTGTCCAAATGGCTGACCTACAGTGGCATGYCTCCCATTGGTGCGGCAGTTAAAGATGACTCCCATTGGTGCGCCAGTTAAAGATGACTCCCATTGGTGCGCCAGTTAAAGATGACTCCCATTGGTGCAGCAGTTAAAGATGACTCCCATTGGTGCGCCAGTTAAAGATGACTCCCATTGGTGCAGCAGTTAAAGATTACTCCCATTGGTGCGCCAGTTAAAGATGACTCCCATTGGTGCGCAGGTTAAAGATGACTCCGATTGGTGCGCCAGTTAAAGGACATTTCTCTGGCCTTTAAACCAACTGTTATTAATAGTAGTGCTGGCCTCTCCGTGATGCCACCTGGGTGTCAGAGAGGGGTTGGAGAAAAAGGAGTAACGTATGATCTCTGGTAACCGAGACCTCTGTAGCTCAGTTCGTAGCGCATGGCTTTTGCAATGACAGGATAGTGGGTTCGATTCCTGGGCCCACCTATACGTTTAAAAAAAATGATGTACTCATGACTGTAAGTCGCTTTGGATAAAAACGTCTGCTAAATGGCATATATTATAGGATATGATGAAGTCGAGTGACTTTGTGTACAGAGAGAAGAGGAGAGGGCCTAGAACCGAGCCCTGGGGGAGACCAGTAGTGAGAGTACGTGGTGCAGACACGAGAGGAGGAGACGGAGAGGAGAGGGCCTAGAACCGAGCCCTGGGGAACACACGTAGTGAGAGTACGTGGTGCAGACACAGATCCTCTCCACATCACCTGGTAGGAGCAGCCTACCAAGTAAGATGCAATCCAAGAGCGTGCAAAGCCTGAGATGCCCAGCCCTGAGAGGGTGGAAAGGAGGATCTGATGGTTTAAATATTACGGTGTTAAAAGCAACAGATAGTAGCCTGGCTGATGTGACTCGGGTGTTCCACAGTGATGGAGAGCTGTGACACTCTGGTCTGGACAGGAGTAAGTTGTTATTGCAGATGGGAGAGGAGAGGATTGGAAAGGAGAGTAAGGGAGAGGAAAACAAGAGGGGAGGAGGAAGAGGAGAGGGATAGGGCGAGGAAGAGGAGAGGGAGAGGAGAGGGAGAGGTACAGGGCGGAGAAGAAGAGGGGAGGAAGAGGAGAGGGAGAGGAGAGGATAGGGCGAGGAAGAGGAGAGGAGACGAGACGAGACGGAGAGGGCTTGGACAAGACATACTTTCTTTTATCCAATATGATTGGAGAAAGCCTGCCCTGTATAGTGAGTGGGTTCATTCTTGTGAGACTGAATACAGTATCTATCATAGAATTAGGAACTAGAATATTAGAATGGACATGAACCTTCTTGTGATGYGATAAAGGTCAGTCATTTTGGACAGGGAGGTGGTCAACCACGGTTTGCCAGTGCAAGATATTGTGTAAAACAAAGAATTTWAAGATTATCTGTAACTTTGTTAACAAGATTTATAGATCGTCAAACCAGATTTCCCCCTGGTTTTGTTCAACCATTCCTATGGGGAAAATTAATGGGGTAGAAATAGGGTTTTGAGATAACCTCAGACCTTATTTTCAGAGTCTAACAGGCTTAGGAGATCTCTTACCTTTTGTTCTCTGATAATATCAGCCAGTTAACATGACCTTTATGTATTATGAAACATTTATATACAAAGATACAGAGAGAGATACTGAGATACATAGAGAGAAATACAGAGAGAGAGATACAGAGATACAGAGAGATATACAGAGTGATAGATACAGAGAGAGAGATACGGAGATACATAGAGAGATACAGAGATACAGAGAGAGAGATAGGGAGATACAGAGATACAGAGATAAGGAGATACAGAGAGAGCCATACGGAGATACAGAGTGATAGATACAGAGAGAGATACAGAGATACAGAGAGAGATATATAGATACAGAGATACAGAGATATATACAGAGAGAGATACAGAGAGAGAGATACAGAGTGATAGAAACAGAGAGACACATAGAGAGAGAGATACAGAGATACAGATAGAGATATAGAGATACATAGAGAGAGAGATACAGAGAMGCAGAGAAATATAGAGATACAGAGAGAGAGATACAGAGATGCAGAGAAATATAGAGATACAGAGAGAGAGATACAGAGATGCAGAGAAATATAGAGATACAGAGAGAGAGATACAGAGACAGATATAGAGATACAGAGAGAGAGACAGAGATACAGAGAGATATATACAGAGATACAGAGAGATATATACAGAGATACAGAGGGAGATACAGAGATACAGAGAGATATACAGATATATAGAGAGAGAGATACAGAGATGCAGAGACAGATATAGAGAGATATATACAGAGATACAGAGAGATATAGAGATACAGAGAGAGATACAGAGATACAGAGAGAGATACAGAGATATATACAGAGATACAGAGAGAGATACAGAGAGAGATACAGAGAGATATATAGAGAGATACAGAGAGAGATACAGAGAGAGATACAGAGAGAGATACAGAGAGAGATACAGAGAGATACAGAGACAGATACAGAGACAGATACAGAGAGATATATACAGATATACAGAGAGAGAGAGAAAAATAGAAACATAGGCTTTGTTCAACGAAGCATGGCGGAGTTAGGGCCTAAAAAAAGCTAGCTGCCCCAGAGAACTCAACATGTCAAGTGCATGTTACAAGCAGGAAGTAAACTGTCTGCATATAAAGAATCAAAAGATGGTTACATGTAGCCTAGTCAGTGTATGTAGAAGTCAGAGGCGGAGCTAGCCAGCCAGACACTACAGAGGACGTGGGCTACGGTAGCTGAGTTGTGCAGCGGAGGAGCACCGTGCCGAAGGGGGAGGTGTGCAGCGGACACTGTGGCCTCCAGAATGAATCGTCCTACGGTAGCCTCCTTGTAGGACAGGCAGAGACGGTCGGACAACTTTTTTCACAGGGTTGTTGGAAAAAATACACTTTTAAGCTTCATTTTTATGTAGGCTATTTAAGTCAACTAGTCTACTCAAATAGGCTTGCAGCTTGTCTTCAGTCAATGATAATATAGAATAAATAAATCACAAGAAGAAATGTCGTAAATGAATGCATCAATCATATATCTGACATCTGTAATGCTCAGCGGTGTGAAGTACTTCAGTAAAAATACTTTAAAGTACTACTTAAGTCGTTTTTGGGGTATCTGTACTTTACTATTTATATTTCTGACAACTTTTACTTCACTACATTCCTAAAGAAAATAATGTACTTTTTACTCCATACATTTTCCCTGACACCCAAAAGTACTCGTTACAATTTAAATGCTTAAGAGGACAGGAAAATGGTCTAATTCACACACTTATCAAGAGAACATCCCTGGTCATCCCTTCTGCCTCTGATCTGGTGACTCAACACAAAAATGCCTCATTTGTTAATGAAGTCTGAGTGTTGGAGTGTGCCCCTGGCTATCCGTAATGAAGTCTGAGTGTTGGAGTGTGCCCCTGGCTATCCGTAATGAAGTCTGAGTGTTGGAGTGTGCCCCTGGCTATCCGTAAGTTTAGAGAATAAGGAAATCGTGTCATCTGGTTTGCTTAACATAAAGAATGTGAAATGATTTATACTTTTACTTTTGATAGTTAAGTATATTTTAGCAATTACATTTCATCACTGATGTATATTTTATGTGATTGAAATACTGACAGCTGTAAAAGGATCAATCACTGAATAAAACATCCATATTCGTATTTGCTCGAGATACTGAAAGAAAGAAATCTTACCATGTTGCTCCACTCATTTTCCCAAGACAAAAATAATATTTGGTATATTATTGTACTGCAGGAAATACTTACAATGCCTTCAGAAAGTATTCATACCCCTTGACTTATTCCACATTTCGTTGTGTTACGGCATGAATTTAAAATGGATTAAATGTATATTTTTTCTCTCCCATCTACACACAATACCCCATAATGACAAAGTGAAAACATGTTTTTAGAAATTTTTGCAAATGTATTGAAAATGAAATACAGAAATATCTCATTTACATAAGTATTAATACCCCTTAGTCAATACTTTGTAGAAGCACATTTGGCAGCAAATGCAGCTGTGAGTTTTTCTGGGTAAGTCTCTCAGAGTTTTCCACACCTGGAATGTGCCACATTTGCCCATTATTCTTAACAAATTTCTTCAAGCTCTGTCAAAATTGGCTGTTGATCATTGCTAGACAGCTATTWTCAGATCTTGCCATTTAAGTCAAAACTGTAACTCGGCCCATCAGGAACATTCACTGTCTTCTTGGTAAGCAACTCCAGTGTAGATTTGGCCTTGTAGTTTAGGTTATTGTCATGCTGAAATTTGAATTAACCTCCCAGTGTCTGGTGGAAAGCAGACTGAACCTGGTTTTCCTCTAGGATTTTGCCTGTGCTTAGCTCCATTCCATACATGTTTTATCCTGAAAAACTCCCCAGCCCTTAACGATTACAAGCATACCCATAACATGATGCAGCCACCAATATGCTTGAAGATATGGAGAGGTACTCCGTAATGTGATGTATTGGATTTGCCTCAAACATAACACTTTGTATTCAGGACAGAAAGTGAACTGCTCTGCCACATTTTTAGCAGTTTTACTTTAGTGCCTTGTTGCAAACAGAATGCATGTTTTGGAATATTTTTATTCTGTACAGGGTTTCTTCTTTTCACTCTGTCATTTAGGTTAGTATTGTGGAGTAACTACAATGTTGTTGATCCATCCTCAGTTTCTATCCTATCACAGCCATTAAACTCTGTAACTGTTTTAAAGTCACAATTGGCCTCATGGTGAAATCCCTGAGTGGTTTCCTTCCTCTCCAGCAACTGAGTTAGGAAGGACGCCTGTATCTTTGTAGTGACTGGGTGTATTGATACACCATCCAAAG
>NW_019945095.1:14481-21210 GCF_002910315.2 Salvelinus sp. IW2-2015
TGTAATTCATTATTTCACCATGCTCAAAGGGATTTTCAGTGTCAGCTTTTTATTTTATTTTTTACCAATCTACCAATAGGTCCCTTAGGTGCCATTCTTTGCAATGCGTTGGAAAACCTCCCTCGCTTTTTCGGTTTTATCTGTGTTTATAAGTTCACTGCTCGACTGAGGGCCCTTACAAATAATTGTATATGTTGGGAACAGAGATGAGGTAGTCATAAAAAAAAGTATGTTAAACACTATTATTACACAGAGTGAGCCATGAAACTATTATTTGACTTGTTAAGCAAATGATTTGTCACGCCCTGACCATAGAGAGCCCTTGGTTCTCTATGGTGTAGTAGGTCAGGGCGTGACTAGGGGTGTTCTAGTTCTATATTTCTATGTTGGTGTTTTTTTATGGTTCCCAATTAGAGGCAGCTTGTAACGTTGCCTCTGATTGGGGATCATATTTAGGTAGCCATTTTTCCCACCTGTGTTTGTGGGATATTGTTTTGTGTTGTGCATGCTGCACCACTACTTTCACGTTTCGTTGTTGGTTATTTGTCTTTGTTTAAAGTTCTCTAAAAAGAGTCTAGGCAAAAAAGCTTCTCAACAGTTTTTACCCCCAAGCCATAAGACTCCTGAACAGGTAACCAAATGGTTACCCGGACTATTTGCATGTGTGCCCCCCCAACCCCTCTTTTTACGCTGCAGCTACTCTCTGTTTATCTTATATGCATAGTCACTTTAACTATACATTCATGTACATACTACCTAAATTGGCCCGACCAACCAGTGCTCCCGCACATTGGCTAACCGGGCTATCTGCATTGTGTCCACCACCGCCAACCCCTCTTTTTACCTTCTGCTACTCTCTGTTCATCATATATGCATATTACCTAGGGCTGACTGATGGGTTTAGAAGAATAAGGGGACCTGTCAGGCAGGCTGACTGATGGGTTTGGAAGAGATAAGGGGACCTGTGAGGCTGACTGATGGGTTAAGAAGAGATAAGGGGTCCAGTGAGGCTGACTGATGTGTTTTGAAGAGATAAGGGGACCTGTGAGGCTGACTGGTGGGTTTAGAAGAGATAAGGGGACCTGTAGCTGACTGATGGGTTTAGAGAAGAGAAGGGACCTGTGAGGCTGACTGATGGGTTTAGAAGAGATAACGGGACCTGTGAGGCTGACTGGTGGGTTTAGAAGAGATAAGGTGACCTGTGAGGCTGACTGATGGGTTTAGAAGAGATAAGGGGACCTGTGAGGCTGACTGATGGGTTTAGAAGAGCTAAGGGACCTGTGAGGCTGACTGATGGGTTTAGAAGAGATAAGGGACCTGTGAGGCTGACTGACGGGTTTAGAAGAGATAATGGGACCTGTCACGTTGATGATGGGTTTAGAAGAGATGTGAGGCTGACTGTGGGTTTTAGAAGAGATAATGGGACCTGTGAGGCTGACTGATGGGTTTAGAAGAGATAAGGGACCTGTGAGGCTGACTAATGGGTTTAGAAGAGATAACGGGACCTGTGAGGCTGACTGATGGGTTTAGAAAGAGAATAAACGGGACCTGTGAGGCTGACTGATGGGTTTTAGAAGAGATAAGGGGACCTGTGAGGCTGACTGATGGGTTTAAGAGACTGCGACTGTGAGGCTGACTGATGGGTTTAGAAGAGAATGGGACCTGTGAGGCTGACTGGTGGGTTTAGAAGAGATAAGGGACCTGTGACGTTGATGATGGTTAGAAGAGATAAGGGACCTGTGAGGCTGACTGATGGGTTTAGAAGAGATAACGGACCTGTGAGGCTGACTGATGGTTTTAGAAGAGATAAGGGGACCTGTGAGGCTGACTGATGGGTTTAGAAGAGATAGTGGACCTGTAAGCTGACTGATGGGTTTAGAAGAGATAAGGGGACCTGTGAGGGCTGACTGATGGGTTTAGAAGAGATAAGGGACCTGTGAGGCTGACTGATGGGTTTAGAAGAGATAAGGGGAACTGTGAGGCTGACTGATGTTTAGAAGAGATAAGGGACCTGTCACACTGATGATGGTTTTAGAAGGATAAGGGAACCTGTGAGGCTGACTGATGGGTTTAGAAGAGATAAGGGACCTTGTGAGGCTGACTGATGGGTTTAGAAGAGATAAGGGACCTGTGAGGCTGACTGATGGGTTTAGAAGAGATAAGGGACCTGTTGAGCTGACTGATGGGTTTAGAAGAGATAAGGGGACCTGTTAGCTGACTGTGGGTTTAGAAGAGATAAGGGGACCTGTGAGGCTGACTGATGGTTTTAGAAGAGATAGGGACCTGTGAGGCTGACTGATGGGTTTAGAAGAGATAAGGGGAACCTGTGAGGCTGACTGATGGGTTTAGAGAAATGGACCTGTAGGCTGACTGATGGGTTTAGAAGAGAATGGGACCTGTAGGCTGACTGATGGGTTTAGAAGAGATAAGGGACCTGTGAGGCTGGCTGATGGTTTGAAAGAGATAAGGGGACCTGTGAGGACTGACTGATGGGTTTAAGAGATAAGGGGACCTGTGAGGCTGACTGATGGGTTTAGAAGAGATAACGGGACCTGTGAGGCTGACTTGATGGGTTTAGAAGAGATAAGGGGACCTGTGAGGCTGACTGATGGGTTTAGAAGAGATAAGGGGACCTGTGAGGCTGACTGATGGGTTTAGAAGAGATAAGGGGACCTGTGAGGCTGACTGATGGGTTTAGAAGAGATAAGGGACCTGTGAGGCTGACTGATGGGTTTAGAAGAGATAAGGGACCTGTGAGGCTGACTGATGGGTTTAGAAGAGATAAGGGACCTGTCACATTGATGATGGGTTTTTAGAAGAGATAAGGGGACCTTCACAGCTGATCTGATGAGTTTCAGTATGTGAGACCTGTCTTCATTTCTACTTCAGAATACTGAAATACAACCCACAAACAGGTTATTTAATTGTATAAAGTTAAATGGTTGCATTAATTCTGTTTCATTATTTTAACTGAAATACATATATATTTTTGTCCATTTATTTTGTTATTACTTTTACTTAAAAATGTTATGTACTCTTCAACCAATGTATTCCCTGTTTTGCTGTTCTGAACGTTATATAGCAATACTTTTATGGGTTGTGAGCGTGTAAGACCTGTGTTCATAGACCAGCCTTTTTTACCAATTCTCTGCCCAACACTTGTCAGAGCAGTAACAAATGCTATAGACCAGCCTTACCAATTCTCTGGTCCATCACTGTGTCAAAGCATAACAAAACTGCTAATGAACCAGCCCTTTTGCCAGTTCTCCTGGCCCATCACTGTGTCAAGAGCAGTAACAGACTGCTATAGACACCTTTACCAAGTTTTCTCTGGGCCCAACCACTGTGTCAGAGCAGTAACAACTGCTTAATAGACCAGCCCTTTTTAACCAATTCTCTGGTCCCAACACTGTGTCAGAGCATAACAACTGCTAGTACCAGCCTTTTACCCATTCTCTGGCCCAACACTGCTGTCAGAGCGTAACAACTGCCTATTAGACCAGCCTTTTGCCCATTCTCTGGCCCAAACTGTGTCAGGGGCAGTAACAACTGCCTATAGACCACCTGTTTGCCAATTCTCCTGGCTCCAACCACTGTGGTTCAGAGCAGTAACAACAGCTGCTATAGGACCAGCCTTTTACCAATTCTCTGGTCCACACTGGTGGTCAGGCAGTAACAACTGCCCTATAGGACCAGCCTTTACCAATCTCTGGCCCAACACTGTTGTTCAGAGCAGTAACCACTGCTATTAGACCAGCCTTTACCAAGTCTCTGGGCCCCATCACGTGGTCAAGAGCCAAGTAACAACTGCTTAGGACCAACCTTTTACCAATTCTCTGGTCCATCACTGTGTCAGAGCAGTAACAAACTGCTATAGACCAGCCGTTTTACCAATTCTCTGGCCCATCACTGTGTCAGAGCAGTAACAACTGCTATAGACCAAGCCTTTACCAATTCTCTGGCCCAACAACTGTGTTCAAGCAGTAAACAATGCTATAAGATCCAGGCCTTTCTACCAATTCTTCTGTCCATCACTGTGTCAGAGCAGAACAACTTGCTATTAGACCAGGCTTTTACCATTCTCGGTCCAATCACTAGTGTCAGAGCAGTAACAACTTTGCTATAGGACCAAGCCTTACCAATTCTCTGGTCCATCACCTGTGTCAGAGCAGTAACAACTGCTATAGACCAGCCTTTTACCAATCTCTGGTCCCCTCACATGTTCGAAGCAGTAAACAACTGCTATAGACCAGCCTAATTTACCAATTCTCTGGCCCATTCACGTGTCAGAGCAGTAACAACCTGCTATAGACCAGCCTTTTACCAATTCTCTGGCCCAACACTGTGGCAGAGCAGTAACAAGCTGCTATAGACCAGCCTTTACCAATTCTTGGTCCATCACTTGTGTCAGAGCAGTAACAACTGCTATAGACCAGCCTTTACCAATTCTCTGGTCCATCACTTGTCAGAGCAGTAACAACTTGCTATAGACCAGCCTTTTACCAATTCTCTGGCCATCACTGTGTCAGAGCAGTTAACAACTGCTATAGACCAGCCTTTTACCAATCTCTGGTCCCTCACTGGTGTCAGAGCAGTAAACAACTGCTATATTAGACCACTTTGCCAATTCTCTGGACCAACACTGGAGGGAAAGCTCACACTTTCTGCTTTTGAAGGTTTGTGCAAAGTTTATAGTAGTACAACTTTGTTACTTATTTCATCCAGAAAAGGCAACTACAAGTTAAAATTACAATAAATATCCATTGCCTGAGCATTGACGTTTCCACAACTGGATTAATTAATGGATGTCTTTTAGAAGTCATACCCAATAATCATTTAGCTATTGATTTTGAATTTTAAGACCTCTTGAAGTTATCAAGAAAACTAATATTTAAAAAATTATTGTTTGGCCTTGCAAACACATTGAATGACAGATTCACTACATGGAATCTCTCTCTCATGGTGAAATCCCTGAGTGGTTTCCTTCCTCTCCAGCAACTGAGTTAGGAAGGACGCCTGTATCTTTGTAGTGACTGGGTGTATTGATACACCATCCAAAGTGTAATTCATTATTTCACCATGCTCAAAGGGATTTTCAGTGTCAGCTTTTTATTTTATTTTTTACCAATCTACCAATAGGTGCCCTTAGGTGCCATTCTTTGCAATGCGTTGGAAAACCTCCCTCGCTTTTTCGGTTTTATCTYTGTTTATAAGTTCACTGCTCGACTGAGGGCCCTTACAAATAATTGTATATGTTGGGAACAGAGATGAGGTAGTCATAAAAAAAAGTATGTTAAACACTATTATTACACAGAGTGAGTCCATGAAACTTATTATTTGACTTGTTAAGCAAATGATTTGTCACGCCCTGACCATAGAGAGCCCTTGGTTCTCTATGGTGTAGTAGGTCAGGGCGTGACTAGGGGGTGTTCTAGTTCTATATTTCTATGTTGGTGTTTTTTTATGGTTCCCAATTAGAGGCAGCTGGTAACCGTTGCCTCTGATTGGGGATCATATTTAGGTAGCCATTTTTCCCACCTGTGTTTGTGGGATATTGTTTTGTGTTTGTGCATGTGCACCACTACTTTCACGTTTCGTTGTTGGTTATTTGTTCTTTGTTTAAAGTTTCKTCTAAATAAAGAGTCTAGGACAAAAAAGCTTCTCAACAGTTTTTACCCCCAAGCCATAAGACTCCTGAACAGGTAACCAAATGGTTACCCGGACTATTTGCATTGTGTGCCKCCCCCCAACCKCTCTTTTACGCTGCAGCTACTCTCTGTTTATCTTATATGCATAGTCACTTTAACTATACATTCATGTACATACTACCTAAATTGGCCCGACCAACCAGTGCTCCCGCACATTGGCTAACCGGGCTATCTGCATTGTGTCCCACCACCCGCCAACCCCTCTTTTTACGCTTCTGCTACTCTCTGTTCATCATATATGCATATTACCTAGGCTGACTGATGGGTTTAGAAGAGATAAGGGGACCTGTCAGGCAGGCTGACTGATGGGTTTGGAAGAGATAAGGGGACCTGTGAGGCTGACTGATGGGTTAGAAGAGATAAGGGCCGTGAGGCTGACTGATGGTTTTGAAAAGAGATAAGGGACCTGTGAGGCTGATTGGGTGGGTTTAGAAGAGATAAGGGGACCTGTACGCTGACTGATGGGTTTAGAAGAGATAAGGGACCTGTGAGGCTGACTGATGGGTTTAGAAGAGATAAGGGACCTGTGAGGCTGACTGTGGTTTAGAAGAGTAAGGACCTGTAGACTGACTGATGGGTTTAGAAGAGATAAGGGGACCTGTGAGGCTGACTGATGGTTAGAAGAGTAAGGGACCTGTGAGGCTGACTGATGGGTTTAGAAGAGATAAGGGGACCTGTGAGGCTGACTGAGGGTTTAGAAGAGATAAGTGGACCTGTCACGTGAGCTGATGGGTTAGAAGAGACTGTGAGGCTGACTGATGGGTTTAGAAGAGATAAGGGACCTGTGAGGCTGACTGATGGGTTTAGAAGAGATAAGGGACCTTGAGGCTGACTATGGTTTAGAAGAGATAAGGACCTGTGAGCTGACTGATGGGTTTAGAAGAGATAAGGGACCTGTGAGGCTGACTGATGGTTTTAGAAGAGATAAGGGACCTGTGAGGCTGACTGATGGGTTTAGAAGAGAATGGGACCTTGTGAGGCTGACTGATGGTTTAGAAGAGAAATGGGACCTGTGAGGCTG
>NW_019945095.1:24398-32614 GCF_002910315.2 Salvelinus sp. IW2-2015
TACGATAGTCCTTACTGCTATTAGGCCAATAGAAACAATTGAATAACAGATAGTCCTTACTGCTATTAGCCAATAGAAACACATTGAATACAGAAGTCCTTACTGCTATTAGCCAATTAGAACACATTGAATAACAGATAGTCTTACTGCTATTGCCAATAAGAAACACATGAATAACAGATAGTCCTTACTGCTATTAGCCAATAGAACACATTGAATAACAAGTCCTTACTGCTATTAGCCAATAGAAACACTTAAACAGAAGTCCTTACTGCTATTAGCCAATAGAAACACATTGAATAACAGTCCTTACTGCTATTAGCCAATAGAAAACACATTGAATAACAGTCCTTATGCTATTAGCCAATAGAAACACATTGAATAACAGATAGTCCTTACTGCTATTAGCCAATAGAGAACACATTGAATAACAGATAGTCCTTACTGCTATTAGCCAATAGAAACACATTGAATAACAGAAGTCCTTACTGCTATTAGCCAATGAAACACATTGAATACAGTCCTTACTGCTATTAGCCAATAGAACACATTGAATAACAGATAGTCCTTACTGCTATTAGCCAATAGAAACACATTGAATAACAGACAGTCCTTACTGCTATTACAATAGAAACACATTGAATAACAGATAGTCCTTACTGCTATTAGCCAATAGAAACACATTGAATAACAGACAGTCCTTATGCTATTAGCCAATAGAAAACATTGAATAACAGAATGTCCTTACTGCTATTAGCCAATAGAAACACATTGAATAACAGATAGTCCTTACTGCTATTAGCCAATAGAAACACATTGAATAACAGATAGTCCTTACTGCTATTAGCCAATAGAAACACATTGAATACAATAGTCCTTACTGCTATTAGCCAATAGAAACACATTGAATAACAGATAGTCCTTACTGCTGTTAGCCAATAGAAACACATTGAACAACAGTCCTTACTGCTATTAGCCAATAGAAACAACATTGAATAACAGATAGTCCTTACTGCTATTAACCAATAGAAACACATTGAATAACAGAGTCTTACTGCTATTAGCCATAGAACACAATGAATAACAAGATCCTTTACTGCTATTAGCCAATAGAAACACATTGAACAACAGTCCTTACTGCTATTAGCCAATAGAAACACATTGAATAACAGATAGTCCTTACTGCTATTAGCCAATAGAAACACATTGAATAACAGATAGTCCTTACTGCTGTTAGCAATAGAAACACATTGACAACAGTCCTTACTGCTATTAGCCAATAGAAAACACATGAATAAACAGATAGTCCTTATGCTATTAGCAATAGAAACACATTGAATAACGAAGTCCTTACTGCTATTAGCCAATAGAAACACATTGAATAACAGATAGTCCTTACTGCTATTAACCAATAGAAAACACATTGAATAACAGATAGTCCTTTACTGCTATTAGCCAATAGAACACATTGATAACAGAAGGTCCTTACTGCTATTAGCCAATAAACACAATGAAAACAGATAGTCCTTACTGCTATTAGCCAATAGAAACACATTGAATAACAGTCCTTACTGCTATTAGCCAATAGAAACACATTGAATAACAGATAGTCCTTACTGCTATTAGCCAATAAAACACATTGAATAACAGATAGACCTTACTGCTATTAGCCAATAGAAAACACACAATTTTACTGTATTAACCGCATATTTTAGGCAGTAATAGTCTCCATATACTGTATACTCCATTCTTTTTCAACTGGTACCGGGGGACCTTCAGACGAGTCTTGTGAGCCTTGGGGCGTCCAGAACAAAAAACGGACAACACCATCGTCTTTTCATAGAGAGTCATCATGGTTCTGGCCAAACCATTCAGGAACGCTAGACGACTTTGTGAGAATACGGCATTTTCAAGGATCTCATGGTCGTGACAACACAGCTCTGTACTCTGTCACCTTTCACCACAGATTGGGATGTCTCATGTCTCGAACAACACAGCTCATGTCTCCGTCACCTTTCACCACAAGATGGATGTTCTCATGGTCTGAACAACACAGCTCCAGCTCCGTCACCTTTCACCACAGATGGGATGTCTCATGGTCTGAACAACACAGCTCCAGCTCCGTCACCTTTCACCACAGATGGATGTCTCATGGTCTGAAAAACACAGCTCTGTACTCGCGTCACCTTTCACCACAGATGGGATGTCTCATGGTCTGAACAACACTGCTCTAGCTCCGTCACCTTTCACCACAGATGGGATGTCTCATGGTCTGAACAACACAGCTCCAGCTCCGTCACCTTTCACCACAGATAGGATGTCTCATGGTCTGAACAACACAGCTCCAGCTCCGTCACCTTTCACCACAGATGGATGTCTCTGTCTGAAAAACACAGCTCCAGCTCCGTCACCTTTCACCACAGATAGGATGTCTCATGGTCTGAACAACACAGCTCCAGCTCCGTCACGCTTTCACCACAGAGGGATGTCTCATGTCTGAACAACACAGCTCCAGCTCCGCACCTTTCACCACAGATGGGATGTCTCATGGTCTGAAAAACACAGCTCACTCCTCACCTTTCACCACAGATGGATGTCTCATGGTCTGAAACAACATGCTCTAGCTCCGTCACCTTTCACCACAGATGGGATGTCTCATGGTCTGAAAAACATCAGATCCGTCACCTTTCACCACAGATAGGATGTCTCATGGTCTGAACACACAGCTCCAGCTCCGTCACCTTTCACCACAGATGATGTCTCATGGTCTGAACAACACAGCTCCAGCTCCGTCACCTTTCACCACAGATGGGATGTTCATGGTCTGAACAAACACAGCTCCAGCTCCGTCACCTTTCACCACAGATGGGATGTCTCATGGTCTGATACACACCGCTCCAGCTCCGTCACCTTTCACCACAGATGGATGTCTCATGGTCTGAAAAACACAGCTCTGTCTCCGTCACCTTTCACCACAGGAGATGTCTCATGGTCTGAACAACACAGCTCCAGCTCCGTCACCTTTCACCACAGATGGGATGTCTTCATGGTCTGAACAACACACCCAGCTCCGTCACCTTTCACCACAGATGATGTCTCATGGTCTGAACAACACAGCTCCAGCTCCAGCTCCGTCCCTTTCACCACAGATGGATGTCTCATGGTCTGAACACACAGCTCCAGCTCCGTCACCTTTCACCACAGATGGATGTCTCATGGTCTGAACACACAGCTCTAGCTCCGTCACCTTTCACCACAGTGGGATGTCTCATGGTCTGAAAACACAGCTCCAGCTCCGTCACCTTTACCACAGATGGGATGTCTCATGGTCTGAAAACACAGCTCCAGCTCCGTCACCTTTCACCACAGATGGGATGTCTCATGGGTCTGAAAACACAGCTCGCTCCGTACCTTTCACCACAGATGGGATGTCTTCATGGTCTGAAAACACAGCTCCAGCTCCTCACCTTTCACCACAGATGGGATGTCTCATGGTCTGAACAACACAGCTCCAGCTCCGTCACCTTTCACCACAGATGGGATGTCTCATGGTCTGAAAACACAGCTCTGTCTCCGTCCCTTTCACCAGATGGGATGTCTCATGGTCTGAACAACACAGCTCCAGCTCCGTCACCTTTCACCACAGATGGGTGTCTCATGTCTGAACACACAGCTCCAGCTCCGTCACCTTTCACCACAGATGGATGTCTCATGGTCTGAAAAACAAGCTCGTACTCGTCACCTTTCACCACAGATGGATGTCTCATGGTCTGAAACAACACAGCTCCAGCTCCTCACCTTTCACACAGATGGGATGTCTCATGGTCTGAAAAAACACAGCTCCAGCTCCGTCACCTTTCACCACGATGGGATGTTCATGGTCTGAAAAACACAGCTCGCTCCGTCACCTTTCACCACAGATGGGATGTCTCATTGGTCTGATACACACAGCTCCAGCTCCGTCACCTTTCACCACAGATGGGATGTCTCATGGTCTGAAACACACAGCTCCAGCTCCGTCACCTTCACCACAGATGGATGTCTCATGGTCTGAACACACAGCTCCAGCTCCGTCACCTTTCACCACAGATGGGATGTCTCATGGTCTGAACAAAACAGCTCCAGCTCCGTCACCTTTCACCACAGATGGGATGTCTCATGGTCTGTACACACAGCTCCAGCTCCGTCACCTTTCACCACAGATGGGATGTCTCATGGTCTGAACAAACACAGTCCAGCTCCGTCACCTTTCACCACAGATGGGATGTCTCATGGTCTGAACACACAGCTCGCTCCGTCACCTTTACCACAGATGGGATGTCTCATGGTCTTAAAACACAGCTTCCAGCTCCGTCACCTTTCACCACAGATGGGATGTCTCTATGTCTGATACACACAGGTCCAGCTCCGTCACCTTTCACCACAGATGGATGTCTCATGGTCTGAACAACCAGCTCTGTACCCGTCACTTTCACACAGATGGGATGTCTCATTGGTCTGATACACAAACACAGCTCCAGCTCCGTCACCTTTCACCACAGATGGGATGTCTCATGGTCTGATAAACACAGCTCCAGCTCCGTCACCTTTCACCACAGATAGGATGTCTCATGGTCTGAACAACACAGCTCCAGCTCCGTCACCTTTCACCACAGATGGGATGTCTCATGGTCTGAACAACACAGCTCTGTGTTCCGTCACCTTTCAACGCAGATGGGGAAGTGTGACATCGGCAGGATGTGGTGGATTGAGACACATCCCATTTTTATTTTATTTTTTACATTTTTATTTGATTTCTGTGGGGGCGTGGACATCAACCTTACGCGGTTAAGCTAAATGATTTCTTTACAGTGTGTTTATGACATACATTCTACTATTCCATACAAGGGCCTGTTTCCACAACAATAATATCCTAGAATACATATCGCAAGTCTTTTGGAGTGTTAACAGATGAGACAATACATACAGTATTAATCAACACAGCTGGTAACTGTCCTCATGTATACACAGTCATGTTTGTAAAAACCCCAAGTTGTCCCAACACTGAATCCTCAGCATCATCACTCAAGTGTTCATCACCATCATCATCATCCCCAAAAAACCTCAGCGATGATAGACAGTGGGGCTATTGCACGTCTCACGTCAGTAATGGGCAGAGCAGAAAACATGTAGTCAGATAAGTTCAGGGAATTGCGCTGAGAATGTTGTTGATGATTTTGTCAAGGTTATACCCTCATTGGCTGATGTGCAATATACAGAGCCAATCACATGATCACCTGTGTGCTGTTTGACAGTCTGCCCAGATTAATATAGAACGTCATGATGATCTTCACAGACCTGCCCACATTTACACGCTCGCCTTGAACGTGTACGCTCGCTCTATGATCACATAGGAAGAACCTGCCCACATTTACACGCCGTCTTGAACGTGTACGCGCTCTATGATCACATAAGAAGACGTTTTATGTGACAGTAACTTCAACATTTGGCCAGGGATATGTCACTCATGTTGACGTTGAATAAACACTTTTACGTTTGTTTGTGAAATAGCCTAAACGTTAATACTGTATTCTTTAACTTTTATTTTTTGGGTTTGAGTTAGAGACGTGAATCCCAACATATAATTTGTTAACTGATGGACAAGTTAATAGGCTAATCACTGTATTGCAAAAGTGATATTTAATTTAACTGTGTTTGGTTGTCAGCGCAACCAAATATCAACATTTGAAGGCGATATATCCTTGGATAGCTCCTTCTGTGCAAATTCAAGTTTGTCTACAAATGAATAACTGATATGTTCGATTCAAATCTCTATTTTCTACCCCAAAAAATATAATAAAAATGACTCAAATCAAATCAAACTTTAAAATCCAGTTTAAATAACAGTTTGATTTGATTTCAGTCCTACTATTTAAATGGGATGTTTGGTTGAGATAAAGATGTATTATCACCTGTAAATTCCATTTGAAATCAACAAGATCTTGAAACCCCTAGGTCTATATGTATTGTCTATATTCAGTTGAACCCTGGGTTGAATTGAAGCAGTACTTGTTGACGACTTCCCTATTGCTATTATAGTCCTAAATAGCATCAATGATGATATATTAGTGATAAAATATGGTTGCATTTCATTTGCTCTGTTAAAACCTCTAAAACGGACTTTGATAGCGACAGTGAACCATACTGAAATTTCTCAACAGTTTTTTTTATTTTCAAATCTAATGTATTTTCCACATAGATTCTACATCACAATACGAGGACAAATTACGTTGAAACAACATTATATTGACCAGTTTGTGCCCAGTGGAAATGCTTTAAATGATGGATTTAACATGGTTCAATGTTGGGGTTAAAATATTACATTTCATGCATGTCTGTCTAGAAAATAATGTACCAGGAAATGAAGAAAATCTGAAAATACTCAGATACAACATCCAGATTAAAGGGTATTTCCTCTGCGTGTATTCTAACCATGAACATTTAACATTGAGATGAATCAGGCTAATCCAGATTAATCCAGAATATATTATGGGTTACAACCTGAGGTACGACCTTCTCACATTCCCAGAATACCTTGTGTCTGAGAGGCAGAGGGTTTGTGTTAGTGGGGGAGTGTGGGGAATTCTACCAGGAGGCATGGCAGAGGGGGGAAGGATGTTAACGTTACACTCACCATTACTATACAGCTTCCTTTGTGGGTTTTATTTTCCACTTTGAACTTTGTCCCAGAGCAGTTTAAATAAAACAGCCTTGTGACCAGGTGAGTGTTATCAGGGTTCTGGAGGTGATGGAGAGTTAGATACTTAGTTGTGAGGTAGTTGAAAAGGCCAGTAGGTGGATGGGAAAACAACATGGCAAGTAGAATAAACAGACATTTTAACAGCGTAACCCAATGCCCTAACTCAGTGGTTTTCAAACCTCTCCTCTGGGACCTCCAGACGTTTCACCATTTTTTTGTTATAGTCCTGAACTACCTCACCTGATTCATCAAGCCTTGATGATTAGTTGACAAGTTGAATCAGGTGTGCTAGCTGTGGAATTATTCTAATACATGGAATGGCTGAGGGTCCCCGAGGACATGTTGGAAAAACACTGGGTTAGGGAACGGCTGGGGGTCCCTGATGAGAGGTCGGAGAAACACTGGGTTAGGGAACGGCTGGGAGTCCCTGATGAGAGGTCGGAGAAACACTGGGTTAGAGAACGGCTGGGGGTCCCTGATGAGAGGTCGGAGAAACACTGGGTTAGAGAACGGCTGGGGGTCCCTGATGAGAGGTCGGAGAAACACTGCCCTAATTTATGGCCATCTTAACCTCCCATCAACCAACTCTAGCATTCCACCAATCAACCCTAACATTCCAGCAACTTAGCTTAACCTTCCAGCAACCTAACCTAATGTTCTACTAACCAACACTAACCTGCCAGCAAACAAACCAAACATTCCCCCAACCTAACCCCTCCCTGACCTAGAGGGCAACGACTTGCTCTTTAAATACACCATATGGCTCTAATGAAGACCAGACTGGACACACACAACTCCCTCCCACACAAACACACACACACACACACACACACACATATACACACACACACACACACACACACACACACGTGTGTGTCCAGGACCCCCAGGGATAACACAGATAACACATCTAGTCAAGAGATAGTAAGGATTTTGTGTACAACCTTTGCCCTGCCCTAATGCCCTTAACAGTGTCGTGTAGCAGCCCTCTCTAATGGAATGGTTTCTAGGAGAACAAAGAGGAGCCCACAGCTGAAACGGAACCGTTGTCATCCACGGTACTGCCCCCCGGTGCTTTGGACACGGTACTGCCCCCCGGTGCTTGGACACGGTACTGCCCCCGGGTGCTTGGGCACGGTACTGCCTCCCCGGGTGCTTGGACACGGTACTGCCCCCCCGGTGCTTGGACACGGTACTGCCCCCCGGGTGCTTGACACGTACTGCCCCCCGGGTGCTTGGACACGGTACTGCCCCCGGGTGCTTGGACACGGTACTGCCCCCCGGGTGCTTGGACACGGCACTGCCCCCCGGTGCTGGACACGGTACTGCCCCCCGGGTGCTTGGACACGTATCTGCCCCCCCGGGTGCTTGGACACGGTACTGCCCCCCGCGTGCTTGGACACTCATACAGACAGTAGATCCAGTCCAGATTAGCCACAATTAAAGAAAATTTCCCCCGTTAGCAGAGACTGCATTA
>NW_019945095.1:33888-53244 GCF_002910315.2 Salvelinus sp. IW2-2015
GGGGGGGGGGCGACTGCATTAAAGGTAATGTTCCCCCCCGTTAGCAGAGGACTGCATTAAAGAAATATGTTCTCCTGTTAGCAGAGACTGACATTAAATGAAATGTTCCCCCATTAGCAGACTGCATTAAAGGTAATGTTCCCACATTAGCAGAGACTGCATTAAAGGTAATGTTCCCCGTTAGCAGAGACTGCATTAAAGGTAATGTTCCCCTGTTAGCAGAGACTACATTAAAAGTAATGTTCCCACGTTAGCAGAGACTGCATTAAAGGAAATGTTCCCCCATTAGCAGACTGCATTAAAGGTAATGTCCCACATTAGCAGAGACTGCATTAAAGGTATTGTTCTGCCATTAGCAGAGACTGCATTAAAGGTAATGTTCCCCCATAGCAGACTGCATTAAAGGTAATGTTTCCCCATTAGCAGAGACTGCCCATTAAAGGTAATGTTCCCCCGTTAGCAGAGACTGCATTAAAGGTAATGTTCCCCTAGCCAGACTGCATTAAAGGTAATGTTCCCCCATTAGCAGAGACTGCATTAAAGGTAATGTTCCCCCATTAGCAGAGACTGCATTAAAGGTAATGTCCCCCGTTAGCAGAGACTGCATTAAAGGTAATGTTCCCCCGTTAGCAGAGACTGCATTAAAGGTAATGTTCCCCCTTAGCAGAGGTGGCATTAAAGGTAATTTCCCCCATTAGCAGAGACTGCATAAAGGTTAATGTTTCCCCCGTTAGCAGAGACTGCATTAAAGGTAATGTTCCCCCATAGCAGAGTGCATTAAAGGTAATGTTCCCCCGTTAGCAGAGTGCATTAAAGGTAATGTTCCCCATTAGCAGAGACTGCATTAAAGGTAATGTCCCCCGTTAGACAGATGCGCATTAAAGGTAATGTTCCCCCGCTTAGCAGAGACTGCATTAAAGGTAATGTTTCCCCCGTTAGCAGAGATTGCATTAAAGGTAATGTTCCCCCGTTAGCAGAGACTGCATTAAAGGTAATGTTCCCCGTTAGCAGAGACTACATTAAAAAGGTAATGTTCCCCCGTTAGCAGAGACTGCATTAAAGGTAATGTTCCCCCGTTAGCAGAGACTGCATTAAAGGTAATGTTCCCCCGTTAGCAGAGACTGCATTCACGGTAAACTCTGCATATGTAGAAATTAATCATGGAAATGACCTTACATGTTCTGTCATGAAATCTGTAACGCTTCATCATACAGACTGAATAGAGCACTAAATGTATATTTAGAAAAGGACAATAATATATATTTTACAGCACATTAACAAACACAAAGAGAAATACGGCACAGACTACATTTGTGAGGCGTTTGAAACACACAGAGTAGTTCAAACTGAATAAATATATTCTTCAATAAACATTGTTTTCTTTAAATATAAACGATTGGCATTTCTCTTTCTACTCTTCTTAATGAAGAATGTGATCTATATTTTGAATGTTTCAAAATATTAATTGATGTGACTATTTAATCTTAGGTATTTTCACTTAACTTTTTCACTTGTATTTTTTTAATCAATAATTTAATTTATATATATCAATAATTCCACATTTTGATAGATTTAAATTAAATATTTGGTATAAAAAATTCATGGATAAAACACATTTTTATATAGAGAAATACAGTCAATTTTTTTATATCAAATGTTTTAATGATTGTTTAAAAGTTAATTTTCTCATACCTAAATAATGTTGTTGACTCATCCTATACTCACATTTGTGGCCAGAGCATAAATTGGAGAAAAACACATTTAATAAAAAAAAAAAAAAAAAACACCTCCAACTTGTATCTCAAACACACCTTGCTATTTCTTCATCGAGGATGATGTCATCCTGAGGAGGATGAGCTAGCCAATTAGTGGTCTTTTCACATTAATATGTTTTATGACTGGTATACCCACACACGTTGCAGTGCACCCACACCATTTCAACACTGACAAGCTGCTTTTTAACATACTTCATTCATACTTTTGGAGGAAGGAAAACGATTTCACTTATATTGTAATTAATTATATTGTAATTAATTATATTGTAATTAATTATATTGTAATTAATTATAGGTCATATTTCATAGAAAGCTTGGAGATACCTGGACAGTTACTTTAAAGGTCGACTTTGAGCAAAAAAAAACGCCATAATAGAGGGTTTAAATTGTATGACAGATCAATGCACCCTCATACCAGGTCATTTCATGTTTACATGTTTACAGCTTCAGTCTAAAAACAAATCCTGTGAAATGAGGTCACCAGATTCTGGATGAGTTACTGGCTAGCTCAGCTAACAAACTAGCTACTTCTGTTGTGGCGCGCATGACCAGAATATATACAGTGGGGAGAAGAAGTATTTGATACACTGCCGATTTTGCAGGTTTTCCTACTTACAAAGCATGTAGAGGTCTGTAATTTTTATCATAGGTACACTTCAACTGTGAGAGGCGGAATCTTAAACAAAAATCCAGAAAATCACATTGTATGATTTTTAAGTAATTAATTTGCATTTTATTGCATGGACATAGGGGCTGAGTACTTTGATAACTGCGAAAAGCAGACACTTAATATTTGGTACAGAAGCCTTTGTTTGCAATTACAAAGATCATACGTTTCCTGTAGTTCTTGACCAGGTTTGCACACACTGCAGCAGGGATTTTGGCCAACTCCATCCTACAGATCTTCTCACAGATCTTCAGGTTTTCGGGCTGTCGCTGGGCAATACGGACTTTCAGCTCCCTCCCAAGATTTTCTATTGGGTTCAGGTCTGGAGACTGGCTAGGCCTACTCCAGGACCTTTGAGAATGCCTGCTTTACGGAAGCCACTCCTTTAGTTGCTGGCCGCTTGTGTGTTTCAGGTTGTTGTCATGCTGGAAGACCCAGCCACGACCATATCTTCAATGCTTGTTTACTGAGGGAAGGAGGTTGTTGGCCGAAGATCTCGGCGATACATGGCCCCATCCATCCTCCCCTCAATACGGTGCAGTCGTCCTGTCCCTTGGCAGAAAAGCATCCCACTAAAGAATGATGTTTCCACGTCCAGTGTCACGGTTGGGATGGTGTTCTTGGGGTTGTACTCATCCTTCTTCTTCCTCCAAAAACCGGCGAAGTGGTTTAGACCAAAAAGCTCTATTTTTGTCTATCAAGACCACATGACTTCTTCCATTCCTCCTCTGGATCATCCAGAGTGGCTATTGGCAATTTTCAGACGGGCCTGATGCGAGATGCGCGTGGCTTGAGCGGGAGTGTGGCGTGCATGCAGGATTTTAATCTATGACGGCGTAGTGTGTTACTAATGGTTTACTTTGAGAGATGTGGTCCAGCTCTCTTCAGGTCATTGACAGGTCCTGCGTGTAGTTCTGGGCTAATCCTCACCTTCCTCATGATCATTGATGCCCCACGAGGTGGAGATCTTGCATGGAGCCCACGAGACCGAGGGTGATTGACCGTCATCTTGAACTTCTTCCATTTCTACATAATTGCGCCCAACAGTTGTTGCCTTCTCACCAAGCTGCTTGCCTATTGTCCTGTAGCCCATCCCAGCGTTGTGCAGGTCTACAATTTTATCCCTATGTCCTTTACACAGCTCTCTGGTCTTGGCCATTGTGGAGAGGTGGAGTCTGTTGATTGAGTGTGTGGACAGGTGTCTTTTATACGAGGTAACGGAGTTCAAACAGGAGTGCAGTTAATACAGGTTAATGAGTGGAGAACAGGAGGGCTTCTTAAAAGAAAACTAACAGGTCTATGAGAGCGGAATTCTTACTGGTTGGTAGGTGATCAAATACTTATGTCATGCATAAAATGCAAATTAAGTTACAAAAAATCATTACCCAATGTGAGTTTTCTGGATTTTTGTTTTAGATTCCGTCTCACAGTTTGAAGTGTACCTATGATAAAATTACAGACCTCTACATGTTTTGTACGTAGGAAACTGCAAAAATTGGCAGTGTATCCAAATACTTGTTCTCCCCACTGTATATATTTATAAATAATACTGGGGCGGGGGGGGGGGGGCGGGCAATCGACCCTGTTCTGAATATTGTGTCCCCGCCATGCATAGCCCATGTGGTAATTTCGCCTATGGTTCTGTGTGTGTAATGTTGTGAGTGTAGGTATCAGCAGCTTAGACTCAAGTGTCAACCCAGCTATAAGAGACGCTTGTGCATAGGGAGACAGGAATATCAGTTCTCCTTTACTTCTGCATCACGACGAGTAGAGAGAGACCACTGCACTGCGCTCTAAAGCCTACTGGACATCTTTCAACGGACTTTTAGCAGACAGCAACAATGCGGGTCTCTGCAGGAACATATGCAGTCTGGAACCCCAGGAGGATTCTGACAGGTCAACATTCTACTCACCATGGGATTCGTCTGATCTTTTTTACTTTTGATATTTTTATTCATTTCTTTTTTTTGTGGTGCTCTTTTTTGTAGCTGTTTATTTTTTATCTGATGTGGTATGGCTAATGTTTCTCTGATGGATCTGGGAGTTCTACTTTTAATTGGCCTAGCATGTGTCTTTGCAAATGGTGAAGTTTGAAGATGATCTGCTTCTTTCTGAGTTGAGTTAATTAAACGTTGTTTCTGCGGAGAGACAGGGCACTGAGAGAGTAAATACATCTGAGTTGTATTATTAAACTGTTGTTTCTGCTGGAGAGAACAGGGCACTGAGAGAGTAAATACTCCTGAGTTGTTTATATTAAACATGTTGTTTTGCGGAGAGACAGGGCACTGAGAGAGTAAATACTCCTGAGTTGTATTATTAAAACTGTTGTTTCTGCAGGAGAGACAGGGCACTGAGAGAGTAAAATACTCCTGAGTTGTATTATTAAACGTTGTTTATTCTGCAGGAGAGACAGGGCACTGAGAGAGTAAATACCTCCTGAGTTGTATTATTAAACTGTATGTTTCTGCGGAGAGACAGGGCACTGAGAGAGTAAATACTCCTGAGTTGTATTATTAAACTGTAGTTTCTGCTGGAGAGACAGGGCACTGAGAGAGTAAATACTCCTGAGTTGTATTATTAAACTGTTGTTTCTGCTGGAGAGACAGGGCACTGAGAGATTAAATACTCCTGAGTTGTATTAATTAAACTGTTGTTTCTGCTGGAGAGACAGGGCACTGAAGAGAGTAAATACTCCTGAGTTGTATTATTAAACTGTTGTTTCTGCTGGAGAGACAGGGCACTGAGAGATTAAATACTCCTGAGTTGATTATTAAACTGTGTTTCTGCTGGAGAGACAGGGCACGGAGAGAGTAATTACTCCTGAGTTGTATTATTAAACTGTTGTTTCTGTGCTGGAAGAGACAGGGCACTGAGAGAGTAATATCTCCTGAGTTGTATTATTAAACTGTGTTTCTGCTGGAGAAGACAGGGCACGGAGAGAGTAAATACTCTGAGTTGTATTATTAACTGTAGTTTCTGCTGGAGAGACAGGGCACTGAGAGAGTAAATACTCCTGAGTTGTATTATTAAACTGTTGTTTCTGCTGGAGAGACAGGGCACTGAGGAAGTAAATACTCCTAGATGGTATTATTAAACTGTTGTTTCTGCTGGAGAGACAGGGCACTGAGAGAGTAAATACTCCTGAGTTGTATTATTAAACTTGTTTCTGCTGGAGAGACAGGGCACTGAGAGAGTAAATACTCCTGAGTTGTGTTTTATTAAACTGTTGTTTCTGCTGGAGAGACAGGGCACGGAGAGAGTAAATACTCCTGAGTTGTATTATTAAACTGTAGTTTCTGCTGGAGAGACAGGGCACTGAGAGAGTAAATACTCCTGAGTGTATTATTAAACTGTTGTTTCTGTGGAGAGACAGGGCACTGAGAGAGTAAATACTCCTGAGTTGTATTATAAAACTGTAGTTCTGTCTGGGAGAGACAGGGCACTGAGAGAGTAAATACTCCTGGTTGTATTATTAAACTGTATTTTCTGCTAGGAGAGACAGGGCACTGAGAGAGTTAAATACTCCTGAGTTGTGTATATTAACTGTATTTCTGCTGGAGAGACAGGGCACTGAGAGAGTAAATACTCCTGAGTTGTATTATTAAACTGTTGTTTCTGCAGGAGAGACAGGGCACTGAGAGAGTAAATACTCCTGAGTTGTGTTTATTAAACTGTTTTCTGCTGGAGAGACAGGGCACGAGAAGAGTAAATACTCTGAGTTGTATATTAAACTGTAGTTTCTCTGAGAGAGACAGGGCACTGAGAGAGTAATACTCCTGAGTTGTATTATTAAACTGTTGTTTCTGCGGAGAGACAGGCGCACTGAGAGAGATAAATACTCCTGAGTGTGTATTATTAAACTGTTGTTTCTGCAGGAGAGACAGGGCACTGAGAGAGTAAATACTCCTGAGTTGTATTATTAAACTGTAGTTTCTGCTGGAGAGACAGGGCACTGAGAAGTAAACTCCTGAGTGTATATATTAAACAGTAGTTTCTGGTAGTAACACGGGAGGAGCAGGGCACGGTGAGAGAGATAATACTCCTGAGTTGTATTATTAAACTGTAGTTTCTGCTGGAGAGACAGGGCACGGAGAGAGTAAATACTCCTGAGTTGTATTATTAAACTGTAGTTTCTGCTGGAGAGACAGGGCACTAGAGAGTAAATACTCCTGAGTTGTATTATTAAACTGTTGTTCTGCTGGAGAGACAGGGCACTAGAGAGTAAATACTCCTGATTGTATTATTAAACTGTAGTTTCTGCTGGAGAGACAGGGCACTGAGAGAGTAAATACTCCTGAGTTGTATTATTAAACTGTTGTTTCTGCTGGAGAGACAGGGCACTGAGAGAGAGTAAATACTCCTGAGTTGTATTATTAAACTGTAGTTTCTGCTGGAGAGACAGGGCACGGAGAGAGTAAATACTCCTGAGTTGTATTATTAAACTGTTGTTTCTGCAGGAGAGACAGGGCACTGAGAGAGTAAATACTCCTGAGTTGTGTTATTAAACTGTTGTTTCTGCTGGAGAGACAGGGCACGGAGAGAGTAAATACTCCTGAGTTGATTTATTAAACTGTTGTTTCTGCAGGAGAGACAGGCACTGAGAGAGTAAATACTCCTGAGTTGTATTATTAAACTGTTGTTCTGCTGGAGAGACAGGGCACTGAGAGAGTAAATACTCTCTGAGTTGTATTATAAACTGTTGTTCTGCAGGAGAGAACAGGGCACTGAGAGAGATTTATCATACCTCTGAGTTGTATAATTAACTGTAGTTTCTGCTGGAGAGACAGGGCACGGAGAGAGTAAATACTCTCTGAGTATGTAAATATTAAAACTGTAGTCTACATTCGATGCGCTGAAGTTTCAACTGCACTTTAACTTTTGTTAGTCTACTTCAATAAAAACATTTTTTTTTWAATGTATAATACTCTTCCTGTCAAGAATTATCAG
Organism: Salvelinus sp. IW2-2015; assembly: GCF_002910315.2. Taxonomy (NCBI): domain Eukaryota; kingdom Metazoa; phylum Chordata; class Actinopteri; order Salmoniformes; family Salmonidae; genus Salvelinus; species Salvelinus sp. IW2-2015. Next base: position 41,278 of record NW_019945095.1, read on the forward strand.
AACATGAATGTCCATGGATATGTTCCTGTGAATAAGTAGCAGTAATGTCCATGTATAAGATTTCATGAATGTGCATTTAATTAATCTATCAGTATCCGTGCTTCAAGTTGAAATATATTTAATGTTTTTCTTCAAGATGATTTATTTTTTATATTGAATATTCATTTTTGAATTATTCATTTAAATGAGGAGCATTCATTACCTATTAAAAAAAAAAGATTTGGAGGGTTGGGATTTGGACACACGCTTTCTCAGTGACTCTGCAGTGCACCTTGAGACCTCAGTGCATGTACATCACTGTGAAATGTTTTTTTGGGGGGGGTTACTTAATAAAAGCCTAGTGTGAAACTTAGTAAATCAACTACAGGTCTATTCTTCTCAGACACTTCCTCCCCTTTGTGTCATTAGCCTGGGGATGGTGTTAAGAAATCCGTTGTAACCTGCATACAGGGGTGGGATAGACATTCTTGGAATAGCTTAAGCTATCACTGTGTATTTAGTCATTTGTATTTTAATACAGGGGGAGTCAGGACACTTCATTGAATGTAGATACAGTACATATATATATATATATATATATATATATATACAAACGTTATGTGGACACCCCTTTAAATGAGTGGATTCAATTTCAGCCACACCCGTTGCTGACAGGTGTATAACATCTATCACACAGTCATGCGATCTCCATAGATAAACATTGGTTGTAGAATGGCCCATACTGGAGAGCTCAGTGACTTTTAAAGTGGCACCGTCATAGGATGCCACCTTTCCAACAAGCCAGTTCGTCAAATGTCTGCCCTGGTCAACTGTGAGTTGTGTTCTTGTGAAAGTGTGTGAATGTCTAGGAGCAACAACGGCTCAGCTGCTAAGTGGTAGGCCACACAACCTTACAGAACGGGACCGGCGAGTGCTGAAGTGCATAGCGTGTAAAAATCGTCTGTCCTCGGTTGCAACACTCACTATCAAGGTCCAAAAAGGCCTTTGGAAGAAACGTCAGCACAAGAACAGTTCGTCAGGAGCTTAATGAAATGGGTTTCCATAGCCGAGCAGCTGCACAGAAGCCTAAGATAAACATGCGCAATCCCAAGCGTCGGCTGGAGTGGTGTAAAGTTTGCCACCATTGGACTCCGGAGCTGTGGTTCACCATCTGGCAGTCCGACGGATGAATCTGGGTTTGGCGGACGCCAGGAGAACGCTACCTGCCCCAATGCATAGTGACAACTGTAAAGTTTGGTGGAGGAGCCCGACCTCCAGTGCCCGACCTCACTAATGCTCTTGTGGCATGTCCCCTCAGCAATATTACATATCATATCTAGTGAAAAGCATTCCCTGAAGAGCGGAGACTGTTATAGCAGCAAAGGGGGGGACCAACTCCATAGTAACGTCCATGATTTTGGAATGAGATGTTCGACGAGCAGGTGTCCACATACTTTTGGTCCTGTAGTGTAGATATTGTATCAAAATGTTTATTTTTCTATTTTCCAAGGTTGTAAAAAAATACAGTCATTATTTATGAAGCCCTTTTTACACTATATTAATATTTGTGACCGATCGGCTGAAATCGGTCTTGTCTGTTTCTGTCTCTGTCCAGCTTCTGACTGAAGGAATTTGATTTTCTCAATGCAGTGAAAAGCTGTCTTTCTTTATACAAGCATGAAGTCCATCAGCCCCACCTCCAATCGATCACCCCACTGACATTTCCTGCTCCAGATGGACAGGCGGGCTGCAGTCCATCAGCCCCATCTCCAATCAATCACCCCACTGACATTTCCTGCTCCAGATGGACGGACGAGCTGCAGTCCATCAGCCCCACCTCCAATCCAATAGTGGCTTCCAAAGTGGCTTCCAACGATACTCAGCACGATCATTCTGTTTCGTATTGTCGTGTCCTGTATATATATATATTTTACACCTTTCTTCGCATATCTTTTATATATTAAAATCCAAAAACTACAAAAGCTTTCCTGCAAAAGCTTTCCTGCAACCCGCTTCACCAATTACAAAAAAGTATTATTTACCTCAAATCTGAAAATCCCCGTGGAAGCTAGCCAGGGCTAATTCAGAAGCTAGCCAGAAAGCTAACCAGAAGCTATCCGATAGCTACCAGAAGCTAATCTGTAGCTGCCCAGAAATTAGCCGGTCTGCTGGCAGCGTTGGTGTTCAGCTGCCACGTTTTGTGGTCATCAGCTATTCCTTTAGCTCGATAATCTACCGGCACTTTTGTGCAACGCGACTCGGACCGGAGCATTCCGGGACTTTTTTCTCTCAGTTTCCCCGGATTTCAGCCGCAGGCTCTGGACATTTGCAGCTAGCTAGCTGCAAACCGTGTGACTATTGGCTTACGTCGATCCGAGCAAACTCACTATTCCGGAGCTAGCAGCTGAGGAGTTCCATCAGCCATTCCTGGCTACAGTCACCTATCTGGACCCGTTTTTTTTTTTTTTTGTTGTTCTGCGCCCCACCGGGCCTTCACGACTGACTGCCGACGTTATCTGCCGCAGGGAGTTATCCAACTGGCACCTCCGTCCGACGTTACCTGAACGCTCATCTGGGGCCCGCTAACCGTTAGCTGTCTTATCGCTGCTATCTGAATAAGTATATCGGACAATTATTATATATTATATTATTTATTTATTTTCTTCTTGGGTCACTATATCTATTTTGCCAATTTGGATTGATCCCCTCTACCACACGAGAACCCCACTAACTTACCGACGGAAACGCACGAGGTATCTACAAATAGACTTCCATACTATGCTATCTTGCTACCGATAGCCATCTACCGCGGCCAGCTGTCTGGATCGCCGTGACCCCAACCAACCTCTACTCACTGGACCCTATTGATCACTCGATTAGCATGCCTCTCCTTAATGTAAATACGCCTTGTCCATTCTTCTGGTTAGTGTTTATTGGCTTATTTCACTGTAGAGCTCTAGCCCTGCTCATATACCATATCCACTCACAGTTCCACCACCCCACATATGCGATGACATCACCTGGTTTCAATGATGTTTTCTAGAGACAATATCTCTCTATCATCACACTCAATACCTAGGTTTACCTCCACTGTATTCACATCCTACCATACCTTTGTCTGTACATTATTCCTTTAAGCTATTTTATCGCCCCCAGAAATTTTCCTTTTACTCTCTGCTCTAGAAGTTCTAGACGGAAAATTCTCATAGCTTTTAGCCGTACCCTTATCCTACTCCTCCTCTGTTCCTCTGGTGATGTAGAGGTGAATCCAGGCCTGCAGTACCTAGCTCAACTCCTATTCCCAGCGCTCTCTTTGATGACTTCTGTAACCGTAATAGCCTTGGCTTCATGCATTTACATTAGAAGCCTCCTCCCTAAGTTTGTTTTGTTCACTGCTTTAGCCACACTCTGCCAACCCGGATGTTTTAGCCGTGTCTGAATCCTGGCTTAGAAAGACCACCAAAAATTCTGACATTTTCATTCCCAACTACAAGATTTTCAGACAAGATAGAAGGCCAAAGGGGGCGGTGTTGCAATCTATTGCAAAGATTGCCTGCAGAGTTCTGTTTTACTATCCAGGTCTGTTCCCAAACAATTTGAACTTCTACTTTTAAAAATCCACCTTCTTAAAAACAAAGTCTCTCACTGCCGTTGCCCTGGCTATAGACCACCCTCTGCCCCAGCTGTGCTCTGGACAACTATATGAACTGATTGCCCCCATCTATCTTCAAGAGCTCGTGCTGCTAGGCGACCTAAATTTTAACATGCTTAACATTCAGCACCCCTAACATAAGCTTGATGCTCCAATCTCACACAAATTATCAATGAACCTACCAGGTACCACCCCAATTCCGTAAACACGGGTACCTCATAAGATATCATCCTAAAAAACTTGCCCTCAAATACACCTCTGCTGTTTTCAACCAAGATCTCAGCGATCACTGCCTCATTGCCTGCATCCGTAATGGGTCAGCGGTCAAACGACTCCACTCATCACTGTCAAACGCTCCCTGAAACACACTTCAGCGAGCAGCTTTTCTAATCGACCTGGCCGAGGTATCCTGGAAGGATATTGATCTCATCCCGTCAGTAGAGGATGCTGGACATTTTTTTTTAAATGCCTTCCTCACATCTTGAATAAGCATGCCCCATTCAAGAAATGTAGAACCAGGAACAGATATAGGCCCTTGGTTCTCTCCTGCCTGACTGCCCTTAACCAACAGAAAAACATCCTATGGCGTTCTGCATTAGCATCGAACAGCCCCCGTGATATGCAACTTTTCAGGGAAGCTAGAAACCAGTATACACAGGCAGTTAGAAAAGCCAAGGCTAGCTTTTTCAAGCAGAAATTTGCTTCCTGCAACACAAATTCAAAAAAGTTCTGGGACCTGTAAAGTCCATGGAGAATAAGAACACCTCCTCCCAGCTTCCAACTGCTCTGAAGATAGGAAACACTGTCACCACCCGACAAATCCACTATAATTGAGAATTTCAATAAGCATTTTTCTACGGCTGGCCATGCTTTCCACCTGGCTACCCACCCCCGGACAACAGCACTGCCCTCCCTCTGCTACTCGCCCAAGCCTTCCCCATTTCTCTCTCTCCCAAATACAGTCAGCTGATGTTCTAAAAGAGCTGCAAAATCTGGACCCTTTCTTTCTAAAACTATCTGCTGAAATTGTGCCAGACCCCTATTACTAGCCTTTTCAACCTCTCTTTCGTGTCGTCTGAGATTTCCAAAGATGGAAAGCAGCTGCGGTTATCCCCCTCTTCAAAGGGGGACACTCTTGACCCTAACAGCTACAGACCTATATCTATCCTACCCTGCCTTCTAAGGTCTTCGAAAGCCAAGTCAACAAACAGATTACCGACCATTTCGAATCCCACCATACCTTCTCCGCTATGCAATCTGGTTTCAGAGCTGGTCATGGTGCACCTCAGCCACGCTCAAGGTCATAAACGATATCTTAACCGCATCGATAGGAAACAATACTGTGCAGCCGTATTCATTGACCTGGCCAAGGCTTTTGACTCTGTCAATCACCACATCCTCATCGGCAGACTCGACAAGCCTTGGTTCTTCTAATGATTGCTCGCCTGGTTCACCAACTACTTCTCTGATCGAGTTCAGTGTGTCAAATCGAGAGGGTCTGTTGTCCGGGCCTCTGCAGTCTCCATGGGGGTGCCAACGGGTCAATTCTTGGACCAGCTCCTTCTGTATCATCAATGATGTCGCTCTCTGCTGCTGGTGATTCTCTGATCCACCTCTACGCAGACGACACTATTCTGTATACTTCTGGCCCTTCTTTTGACACTGTGTTAACACACCTCCAGGCGAGCTTATGCCATACAACTCTCCTTCCGTGGCCTCAATTGCTCTTAATACAAGTAAAACTAAATGCATGCTCTTCACCGATCGTGCCTGCACCGCCCGCCTGTCCAACATCACTACTCATGGACGGCTTTGACTAGAATATGTGGACAACTACAAATACCTAGGTGTCTGGTTAGACTGTAAACTCTCCTTCCAGACTCACATCAAACATCTCCAATCCAAAGTTAAATCTAGAATTGGCTTCCTATTCCGCAACAAAGCATCCTTCACTCATGCTGCCAAACATACCCTTGTAAAACTGACCATCCTCACCAATTCGACTTCGGTGATGTCATTTACAAAAAGCCTCCAAAACCCTACTCAATAAATTGATGCAGTCTATCACAGTGCCATCCGTTTTGTCACCAAAGCCCCATATACACCAACACCACTGCGACCTGTACACTCTCGTTGGCTGGCCTCGCTTCATACTCGTCGCCAAAACCCACTGGTTCACGGTCATCTACAAGACCCTGCTAGGTAAATCCCCCCTTATCTCAGCTCGCTGGTCACCATAGCAACACCTACCTGTAGCACGCGCTCCAGCAGGTTTATCTCTCTGTCACCCCAAAACCAATTTCTTCTTTGGCCGCCTCTTCCTTCCAGTTCTCTGCTGCCAATGACTGGAACGAACTACAAAAATCTCTGAAACTGGAACACTTATCTCCCTCACTAGCTTTAAGCACCAGCTGTCAGAGCAGCTCATAGATTACTGCACCTGTACATAGCTCATCTATAATTTAGCCCAAACAACTACCTCTTTACCTACTGTATTTATTTATTTATTTTGCTCCTTGTGCACCCATTATTTCTGTCTCTACTTTGCGCTTTCTTCCACTGCAAACCAACCATTCCAGTGTTTTTAGTTTTAATTTTACTTGCTGTGTGTTTTATTTATTCGCCACCATGGGCCTTTTTATATTTTTACTGTTATTATATACATATATTTGTTTGCCTTCACCTCCCTTATCTCACCTCACTTGCTCACATTGTATATAGACTTATTTTTTTTCACTGTATCATTGACTATATGTTTGTTTTACTCCATGTGTAACTATGTGTTGTTGTATGTGTCGAACTGCTTTGCTTTATCTTGGCCAGGTCGCAATTGTAAATGAGAATGTGTTCTCAATTTGCCTACCTGGTTAAATAAAGGTTAAATAAAAAAATAAAAAAATAAAAAAAATCAATCACCCCACTGACATTTCCTGCTCCAGATGGACGAGCTGCATCCCAAAGAGCACATTATTGTCTAGGGGCCCTGGTCCAGTTGGTACACCTACTGACTGGTCAAACACAGTACATTATGTAGGGATTAGGGTGCCATTTGTGACCGACGGCCTCAATTTGGTCTTATGTAGCAACATTTTAAATGGTGTGTTTTACATTGGATAAAAGTAGAGACTCAGAGCTACCAAATGATATATAATACACTGCATTTGAGGAACAATGGTAAAGTCATTCTGCATTGAAAGTTGATAAACTTGTAAACTCACTTTTGAGAAAATGGCCTTTGAATGTTTTGGCACACCTACTGGAGATGTGAGAGAATTGCTACAACTCCCAGCCACATCTAGCTAAGTGGATGGGTCTCTATTGTCTAGACATGTTCATGAAATACTATAGATGGCTGTAATCACCCTCCAGACACATCTAGCTAAGTGGATGGGTCTCTATTGTCTAGACATGTTCATGAAATACTATAGATGGCTGTAATCACCTCCAGACACATCTAGCTAAGTGGATGGGTCTCTATTGTCTAGACATGTTCATGAAATACTATAGATGGCTGTAATCACCCCCAAGACACATCTAGCTAAGTGGATGGGTCTCTACAGAAGGTGGAAAAGGTACAACGAAATGGTTACTTGTATAGTAGCGATATCAGAAATATAGTCAATATAAATAAAATAATATAGAGTATGTACAAGAACAATATCAAAAACAATATCAGTGATAGACAAGGTAGTTATATGCATACAAGCAGGGGCAAAGTGGCTGAACAGCAGGATAAACAGTTTATATAGCAGTAACGTATGGCGTGTGTGTTAGGAGAGAATCATGTGAATAGAGGCACTGCAGATGCTGATGACTGGTGTGTCCAAACCACACATGAACAAGCGAATCGATATTCTGAGAGCCTGTTTCTGTCCTGCCCTTGACTTTGGTGCAGGGCATGTGATGTCCATAGCCTCTTCCATCGAAAAACTCCCTGATCTTTTCAAGAAAATCAGTTTGTCTAGCTGTGTCCAGTCCAGGTGGTGCTTGTACAGGCAGACCATCTATGGGAGGAAGGATGTCAGCGTTGGGCAGCAGCTGAAACCTGATCCTGACTGAGTCCAAACGCTCCTTGGTGACAACACCACCAGGCTCCAGAGCATCGAAGCTGTAAAACAGGAAATAACAAATAAAATATACAAGACATAACAACCTTGCACAACATCAATTCACCTCCCAAGTTTAAATAAGAAGAATAACCTCATACAATGGAATGAGAATGATGTTCAGCTGAAGTGCTGGTACTACTTGATCTGTGGCGTCGATCTGAAGTACAGAGTCAGGTGTTGTTGCCAGCCATAGCATTCCACCAGCACCGCACCATCCTCCAGTCCAACCAGCTGTGGGATGTTGACCTCTGTCACAGTGCTGTCCTTCACAACACCAGCAATCTCAGACAAAGTGTTCACTCTGGTCTTTCTGAAGTGCTGCTTAATGAGGCCGAAGCACCAGTTGGGGGAAAACTTGGTGTGGCCTGTGATCAGGAAGTGAAGGTCCAGACTGTGGTGGAGCTTGTGCATGGTCCGCCAGGCACAATACCAGAGCACAAACATGTTCTTGTTTTGGCCACTGCAGTTATCACAATTCAGGTCCACACGTGTTTCCCCAACTCCGTACAACACTGAAGTAGTTGACTTGTTGTGGTATTTCTTCACAGCAGAAACCAACTCCATAGTTGGTGAAGAAATGGTGCTGGATGACATGCCTTCCATAAGTATTTCTTCACAGCAGACACCAAACAAGCCACACTTGCGAGGTGTTAAATAGTACAGTTGAAGTCGGAAGTTTACATACACCTTAGCCAAATACATTAAACTTTTTCACAATTCCTGACGTTCAATCCTAGTAAAAATTCCCTGTCGTAGGTCAGTTAGGATCACCACTTTATTTTAAGAATGTGAAATGTCAGAATAATAGTAGAGAGAATGATTTATTTCAGCTTTTATTTCTTTCATCACATTCCCAGTAGGTCAGAAGTTTACATACACTCAATTAGTATTTGGTAGCATTGCCTTTAAATTGTTTAAATTGGGTCAAATGTTTTGGGTAGCCTTCCACAAGCTTCCCACAATAAGTTGGGTGAATTTTGGCCCATTCCTCCAACCTTCTGACCTATGTGTGTCCAAGTATCCCCGGTACCAAGTCTTACTATCCATTCTTGACCCTAATGTAGCCATCTGCCATTCTTACTAATTCCTTTGACCCTATCGTAGGCCACGGCCAACTCGACTATCCTTCTGACCCTTTGTAGCCAGTCCGCAGACTTACTATCCTTCTGACCCTATGTGGCCAGGTCCCTACTCTACTATCCTTCTGACCCTATTGTAGCCAGTCCCATCGCTAATCCTTCTGACACCTAAGGTACCAGTCCATCTAAGTATCCTCTGATCCCATTGTAGCCAGGTCCATTCACATACATGTTCTGGGACCCTTCATTACTAATTTGACCCAGGTCATCCCTCTTAACTATCCTTCTACCCTAGTAGCCATCCCAATCTACTATCCCTTCTGACCTCCTATTGTAGCCAGTCCCATTACTATCCTTCTGACCTTTACGTGCGTACATCCTTTATTTTGATCTCTAGCCAGGTCCCATCTACTATCCTTCTGACCTATTCAGCCAAGGTTCCCATCTTACATATCCTTCCATGCCTCTATGTAGCCAGGTCCCATACTACGTATCCTTGCACCCTATGTAGCCAGGTCCCATCTACTATCCTTCTGACCCTACTGGTAGCCAGTGTCCCATCTACTATCCTTCGACCCTATGCAGCCAGTCCCATCTACTACCTTCTGACCCTATTGCACCAGGTCCCACTACTATTCCTTCTGACCCTAACGTAGCCAGGTCCCAACTACCTGATACCTTCTGACCCTATGTACAGTCCCATCTACTATCCTTTAATACACTGACCCTATGTACCAGTCCCGAATCGACTATCTTCTACCCTAGTCTAGCCACGGACTCTCTGCCCTATGCTACCTATCACATCCTTGACCCTATGTAAGCCAGCCCATCTACTATCCTTTCGTGACCCTATGGAGCCAGGTCCATCTACTATCCTGTCTGACCCTATGTAGCAGAGGTCCCATCTACTATACCGTTCTGACCTATGATTAGCAACAAACGTGTCCCACTCTACTTCATCCTTCTGACCCGTTTGTAGCAGGTCCATCCTATCCTCGACCTATTGTAGCCAGGTCCTTCTTATCGCCTTGTGCCAGAAGTCGATAGGCCACCCTAATAGCCGAGTCCATCTACTATCCTACTGACCCTTTAGCCAGTCCCATCTACTATCCTTCTACCCTATGTAAGCCTTAAGGTCCCACTTACCGATCCTTCTGACCTCTATGCGGAGCCAGGTACCCAACTACTAATCCTTCTGACCCTATTGTAGCCAGGTCCCAACTACTGATCCTTCTGACCCTAGTTTAGCCAGTCCATCTACTATCCCTTCTGAACCCTATGTAGCCAGGTCCATCTACTATCCTTCTGACACCTATGAGCCAGGTCCCATCTACTATCCTTCTGACCCTATTAGCCAGGCTCCATCTACTATCCTTCTGGACCCTATTAACCAGTGTCAACACTTACTATCCTTCTGACCCTAGTAGCAGGTCATCTACTATCCTTCTGACCCTATGTAGCCAGCTAGACTGGTCCCATCGTACTATCCTTCTGACCCTATGTACGACACGTCCCATCTATTAGTTCGTGTCTGACCCTATGCGCCATGGTCTCAACTACTATCCTTCTGACCCTATGTAGCCAGTCCCAAACTAACATATCCTTCTGACCGCTATTAGCCAGGTCCCATCTACTAATCTTCTGACCCTATGCAGTCCAGGTCCCAATCTACTAATCCATTCTGACCCTCATGTAGCCAGGTCCATCTACTTCCTTTCTTGACCCGTATGTAGCCAGTCCCATCCTCACTATCCTTCTGACCCTATGCAGCCACGGTCCCATCTACAGTTGAAGTTGACAGTTTAAACTACACTTAGGTTTGAGTCATTAAAACTTGTTTTTTTCAACAACTCCACAAATTCTTGTGAACAAACAGTAGTTTTGCAAAGTCGGTTAGGAACATCACTTTGTGCAGGACAAAGTAATTTTTTCAACAATTTTTACAGACAGAAGTATTTCACTTATAACTCCTGTATCCAACAATTCCAGTGGGTCAGAATACATACCTAAGTTGACATGTGCTTTTAAACAGCTTGGAAAATTCCAGAAAAAATATCATGCTTTAGAAGCTTCTGATAGTCTAATTGACATCATTGGAGTCAATTGGAGGTGTACCTTGTGATGTATTTCAAGCCTACCTTCAAACTCAGTGCTCTTTGCTGACACATGGAAAATCAAAAAGAAATTCAAGCCAAGACCACAGAAAAATAAATTGTAGGAACTCCACAAAGTCTGGTTCACCCTTGGGACAATTTCCAAAACGCCTGAAGGCCACCATTTCATCTGTGCCAAACAATAGATACGCAGGTATGAACACCATGGACCAACACAGCCGTTCAATATCCGCTCAGGACAGGCAGACGCATTCATGTCTCCTAGAGATAGTAAGACATACTTGGTGTGAAAAATGCAAATCAATCCCAAACAACAGCAAAGGACCATGATACGATGTTGGTAGGAAAAACAGGTACAAAAGTATCTATATCACAGTTAAACGATTCCAATATATCGACATAACTGATCAAGTGCCGCTTCTCGACAAGCGAAAGAAGACGCGCTCCAAAAAAGCCACCAATAAAAAAGATCCAGACGTACGGTTTTGCAACTGCACATGGAGCGAAACGATTGTACTTTTTGAGAAATGTCCTCTAGGTCTTGAATGAAACAAAAATAAACTGTTTGGCCAAAATGATCATACAGTTATGTTTGGGCGAAAAAGGGTATGCTTGCAACCGCTACAGAACAGCCATCCCAACAGTGAAGCACGAGGTGCAGCATTCATGTTGTGGGGGTGCATTGCTGCAGGAGGGGGACTGGTGCACTTCACACGACATAATTGGCATCATGAGGCAGGAAATTATGTGGATATATTATAAGCAACCATCTCAAGCACAATACAGTCAGGAGTTAAAGCTGCTGGTCACAGAGAGTGGAGCCTTCCAAATGGACAATGACCCCAAAGGAGCATACTCCAAAGCTGTAGTCAAAAATGGCTCATGACCAAAAATCAATGTATTGGAGTGGCCATATCACAAAGCACATTGTACCTCAACTCCTGAGTTGAACCATTTTTGAGGAAAGAACTGAAAAAGCGTGTGTGAGGCAAGGAGGCCAACCAAACCTTGAACTCCGTTACGATTCATCTCGT
>NW_019945095.1:53479-62007 GCF_002910315.2 Salvelinus sp. IW2-2015
TCCGACTTCAACTCTTTGTGCTCACGTAGAGAGTTTATCATAGGCAAAATGCCGTAGTATATTGCTCACTCTATATTTAACATAAACGTTTTTCAGAGCCAACATTTTGGTATTTGGCTATGTAAGTATTGTATATTAGTACAATCATAGTTAATCATGACCAGGACAAAGGTAGTGTTCACAAAAGGCTTTTGGTGTACTCTGACATCAGTTTTCCTGTCATTAGAATCTCCTTGCTCAAGGATAAGCATAGCCTGYTCTGTAGGTGGTATCAGCAGTAGAGAGCTCATTGCAAGTAAGTACCGTGGGTCCAATCAGTCCTGTAAAATAACCTTTGGTCTAATAGCATTAGTTGGACAAGTGTCCCAGTTGATAGGCTGGTTGATGRAGGCTCCCTCCTCTAACAGCTTTTTCCCATTTGTCGAATTTGTCGAATTCCCACAATTTTGTCTCTGGGCCCATAATTGCCTTTTTGTTCCGCAGATTCCTTCTTGAGAAAGCATTGGATTCGAGCCTCGTTAATCAAACTACATTTATCTCTGTAATGTTTCTCAGCGGCGGGGTGAGGGATGTTATCAGACTGCCTGTGTTCCCTCATAATCACACTGCAAACCTCCACAAGAGAGAGGGGATATTTATGAGCAATACATCTCACAACGSCATTATGGAAATGCGAGCTAAGTAATCCACATCAACCCAACTTTTTAAGGCAGATTTTTTTGTTGAGGGGGAGAGGCACTCCGCATCTCATAGTTCAATATGTTTACCCGAGCGTCTTTAAACTGCTGATGCTTAAAAATGGGTGGATTAGCACATTTTATCACACCGTTGGCTGGGYATGCTGAGAGCAGTGAAAACTGATCGTGTCCCGTCTTCAATACTCTAGAGATTAAATGTTTTGAGAGACGGGTCGATGGAATCCTGTCAAGTTCGTRTTTTATCTTCTGCCAGCTTTTTGCGTCGGTTGAACTGTCACTCTGTATGCCTTTTGAGAAGGGAACGTAGAACCTCCAACTGCTTCTCACAACAAAGGTTAATAGACCTCAAAGGGTTGAAGCCGAGCTCAAAAGTAACTACTTACTCGACCTCAGTGCTCCAGCCATTACCAGAGCCCGTCCTCCCCAATTAAGATGCCACCAATCTCCTGTGCTTGACCTACTGTAGGTTATCGCCTGATCTCTTCGTTGTGGGCACCAAATGCATCTCCATTCCTGATAAATAGTAGAAGCTGTTCTGATTGATGCTCTATTTCTCAGAATTAGCTGTACCCTTTATGTTACAAAGCACAGTATAACGCCATAATCATGTAAAGTTGACAATTTTCCTGGTGCAAATTAACTGACCTGACATAAATGAGCTTATAATTAGGAGGCATTAGTCGTGCCCTCTCAACTATGTGTTTGCTGCATGCAAATGTAATCATCTGCTATTTAATCTCTGTGCCAGAACTCAATTTGAGGGTGACACTCATAAATATACATGGGTCACTAAGCTAAACGTCAATGAATACGATGAACGAACAAATTCAACTGAGGATACCTTTTTCTGAACACAAAATCTTCAAAATCCCTGAAGTGTGTTTGGCTCATAATTGACTTCAGGTGGGTTTGCGTACGTGTTCATTTTGTTGTCCACCTGTATCGTGACATTTGGTGAGATGAAGTGAATGGGTTGCGTGACAGACTGTGAATGCCAGCTCGTCCTTGGAGACTATTCACCCAGATGAATGCAGCCAGGGAGAAGCCAAGAGATACATCCATAGCACATTTCTCTGAATAGCCAGATCTGATAAGCCAGAACAAAAAATAGCACTTCAAAAAAACAGATTGTTCCCCATAGAAAGTCTGACCTTTAATATTGGAACCCATTTTCATTCCTGGCATAAACATCCTCCCGAAAACAAACTCTGAATGCGCTATTTCTGCAAGCCTTGGGGTATTAATATTTCGGTGGCAAAGAGGCGGAGTCCCATCTCTCTACCCAGACTGGTCTTGTTTCAATTCATCAGCAGCAACTCCATTCGAACATAAAGTCAAAGGCCTGGTTGTGTGTGAATTCTGTCGTCCTATAAACTCCACTTGGCTCTCGCCCTTTGACCCCCTAGTGTGTAACGTTTGGTTATCAAACCATATTATAACCCCAAAATACCATTTGCCTCATGTTAGATCGGTGTCACCTCAGCATTTTTTAAATAAATGTTTCTGAATTTTTCATTGAAGAGTTTCAAAACTGTCTTGGAGAGCTACCTCCTGTCGGTTTTAACCCAAACCCTGTTCTGGAGACGCACCTCCTGTAGTTTAACCAAACCCTGTTCCTGGAGAGCTACCCTCCTGTAGGTTTTAAACCCAAACCCTGTTCCTGGAGAAGCTACCCTCCTTGAGCGTTCCCTCCAACGCCAGTTGTAACTAACCTGATTCAGCTCATCAACCAGCTAATTATTAGAATCAGGTGAGCTAGATGAGGGTTGGAGTGAAAAYCTACAGGACGGTAGCTTTCCAGGAACAGGGTTGGAGTGAAAACCTACAGGATGTTAGMTCTCCAGGAACAGGATTGGAGAGCCCTGCTCTACGGTATCTCCATTGCCCCTCAGTCTATCTTTTAGTTCCACTACCCACCTTCTCCCTCCATCCCACCATCTCTCTCTCCTGCTCACCCAGGCTCTCAGTGTCTAATGGAGATGGCAGARTGTATCAGAGAGATACAGGCTCAGATAAAGCTGTGATGGGAYCTAAATTCTTTATGCGCCGTCCCCTACCAACTCATTCKGAAGGCAAACCAAACAAGCCAAACTGCCGYCTTTAATCAAACGCAGCCCCCTCCCAGCTCCCGGCTCAGATCCAAGGCTACCTCTGCCTCAGACATTATTTCTGTAATTCSTTTTGACGAGTGACACCKTTCTGAGGGATGGGTTGCGGTTATTACCTTAACTCTGTTTTTTTAAGCCTCCCCATTCTGTCCAGACGAAGTCAGCAGAGTGACGAAGCTGATTTTGTCATATTGAGTGTGTACTCAAAGTTCCGTMCGTCTGAACATTCCAGATAGATAAAAAGTGATGAATATTCAAGGCRAGGCCCAATACCGGTCTGCGGGAAGAGAAAGCGATGTTCTCATTCTGAGATRCCTCAGAGAGACTATAGACTATAGCTAAAAGTGCCAGGCTCATGCAGAACGACCTTAATATTCTCCCAACATCTCTTCCCTTTCTCACAGAGGCCTCGCTGCAGTGCAATGTAAAAGGGATCAGATAAGATGGATTTCTCAGTGTCATTTCGGTTTTCTAAAGAGCCTTTCTAAGGGATGGAGTTCTCCAAATGACAATGGGCCGAGATTGCATCATGCTGCAGCCACCCCACTTATCGCAAATTGCAAAGCCTAGTGTGCGTTATTGCATGGCTATCTGTTCTTCCCCACAGAAGTCTATAGGATGCAGGTGACTTTGCTTGGGACTGCAGAGTAGCGGTTGAAAGTCTCACGTTGATCCCTGGTGGCCCCGCAATCCCTTCTAAAACCATTCGCTCAATTGCCTTTGAGCCACAGGGGGGATATTTGACGTGAACGGACTTAATCCATATATATTTCGGATCCTGTCCTCGGTTCAAGTCCTCAACTGAGCAGACATATGTCGAGAAACCTTGTGGCAAGATGGAGAATAGCACCACATTTTTTATGTTCTCAGAGAACATTGGAGAGATCAACCCATAAGGATAGTGTAGGGTTGACACAGGTAAACTGAAGAGGGTATAACTGACACATCCWTAGGCCAGAGATTGCCACAGCCATCACATGCAAAGAAACTCAAGAAATATATAGAATTTGATTGTTCTGTGAAGAGAATTGGGAAAGGTTCCATGCATTTTTTTATCCCTTCCCAAATCAAATCAGAACTGCCTTTTTATCTCACAGTCATTTATTTCCAGGCACAATTAATAGCTTTCAGGTGATTCAGTGTAGAAGAGAGTGTAGAGTGCATCTCAATTGCACCCAAAGATAGTGGTTCTGATTGGAGAGATTTAGGGGGCTTCATAGCAAAGGGTGAGATAATATGCATGCACCCCTTTTTCGTTAACATTTTTAGAATTTTTTGAAACAAGTTTTTTTCTCATTTACTTCACACCCATTTGGACTCTTTGTGTGTGCCATCACATGCAAATCCAAATAAAATCAATTTAAATGACAGGTTGAATGCAACAAAATAAGGAAAAACGCCAAAGGGAGGTGATACTTTTGCAGGGCCTGTAATATTAGGGGTGCTTATTTGTCCTATGTCACAGGTACAAGTGTGTATTACCACATATAATGTGAATTGGAAATATGTTTTTGCTCTCACGCAACTTCCCCTGACATACCCTCGAAGAGGGGGTGCACAGATACAGTCTTCAGCAGCATGGTATATAGCAGTATCAGTAGATGGGGTTCACAGATACGGTCTTCAGCAGCATGGTATAATACAGTATAGTAGAGTGGGGTCACAGATACGGTCTTCAGCAGCATGGTATTATAACAAGTATAAGTAGAGGGTGGGGTATCACAGATAACAGTATTCAGCAGCATGGTATTATACAGTATAGTAGAGTGGGGTCACAGATACGGTCTTTCAGCAGCATGGTATTATACAGTATCGTAGAGTGGGGTTCACAGATAGTCTTCAGCAGACATGGTATTATACAGTTAGTAGTGAGAGTGGGGTCAGCAGATACGTCTTCAGCAGCATGGTATTATACAGTATAGTAGAGTGGGGTCACAGATACAGTCTTTCACAGCAATGGTATTATACGTATGTAGAGTGGGGTCACAGATACGGTCTCAGCAGCATGTATTATACAGTATAGTAGAGTGGGGTCACAGATACGGTCTTCAGCAGCATGTGGTATTAACAGTATGTAGAGTGGGGTCACAGATACGGTCTTCAGCAGCATGGTATTATACAGTAAGTAGAGTGGGGTCACAGATACGTCTTCAGCAGCATGGTATTATACAGTATAGTAGAGTGGGGTCACAGATACGTCTTCAGCAGCATGGTATTATAACAGTATAAGTAGAGTGGGGTCACAGATCGGTCTTCAGCAGCATGGTATTATACAGTATAGTAGAGTGGGGTCAACGAGTACGGTCTTCAGCAGCATGGTATTATACAGTAAAAAAAATAGTAGAGTGGGTCACAGATACGGTCTTCAGCAGCATGGTATTATACAGTATAGTAGAGTGGGGTCACAGATAGTCTTCAGCAGCATGGTATTATACAGTATAGTAGAGTGGGGTCACAGATCGGTCTCAGCAGCATGGTATTATACAGTATAGTAGAGTGGGGTCACAGATAAGGTCTTCAGCAGCATGGTATTATACAGTAATAGTAGAGTGGGGTCACAGATACGGTCTTCACAGCATGGTATTATACAGTATGTAGAGTGGGGTCACAGATACAGTCTTCAGCCAGCATGGTATTATACAGTATTGTAGAGTGGGGTCACAGATACGGTCTTCAGCAGCATGGTATTATACAGTATAGTAGAGTGGGGTCACAGGGTCTTCAGCAGCATGGTATTATACAGTATAGTAGAGTGGGGTCCACAGAATACGGTCTTCAGCAGCATGGTATTATACAGTAAGTAGAGTGGGTCACAGATACAGTCTTCAGCAGCATGGTATTATACAGTATAGTATAGAGTGGGGTCACAGATACGGTCTTCAGCAGGCATGGTATTATACAGTATCGTAGAGTGGGTTCACAGATACGGTCTTCAGCAGCCATGGTATTATACAGTATAGTAGAGTGGGGTCACAGATACGGTCTTCAGGCAGCATGGTATTATACAGTATGTAGAGTGGGTCACAGATACGGTCTTCACAGCATGGTATTATACAGTATAGTAGGTGGGGTCACAGATACAGTCTTCAGCAGCATGGTATTATACAGTATCTGAGAGTGGGGTACAGATACGGTCTTCAGCAGCATGGTATTATACAGTATAGTAGAGTGGGGTCACAGATACAGTCTTCAGCAATGGTAATTATACAGTATAGTAGAGTGGGGTCACGGCCAGGGTCTTCAGCAGCATGGTTTATACAGTATAGTAGAGTGGGGTCACAGATACGGTCTTCAGCAGCATGGTATTATACAGTATAGTAGAGTGGGGTCACAGATACGGTCTTCAGCAGCAATGGTATTATACAGTATAGTAAGAGTGGGGTCACAGATACAGTCTTCAGCAGCATGGTAATTATACAGTGATCGTAGAGTGGGGTCACAGATACGGTCTTCAGCAGCATGGTATTAAACAGTATAGTAGAGTGGGGTCACAGATACAGTCTTCAGCAGCATGGTATTATACAGTATGTAGAGTGGGGGTCACAGATACGGTCTTCAGCAGCATGGTATTATACAGTATAGTAGAGTGGGGTCACAGCAGTTCTCAGCAGCATGGTATTATAACAGTATTGAGAGTGGGGTCACAGATACGTCTTCAGCAGCATGGTATTATACAGTATAGTAGAGTGGGGTCACAGATACGGTCTTCAGCAGCATGGTTATACATACATATGTAAGTGGGTCACAGATAGTCTTCAGCAGCATGGTATTATACAGTATAGTAGAGTGGGGTCACAGGCAGGGTCTTCAGCAGCATGGTATTATACAGTATCGTAGAGTGGGGTCACAGATACGGTCTTCAGCAGCATGGTATTAATACAGTATAGTAGAGTGGGGTCACAGATACAGTCTTCAGCAGCATGGTATTATACAGTATCGTAGAGTGGGGTCACAGATACGGTCTTCAGCAGCATGGTATTATACAGTATAGTAGAGTGGGGTCACAGATACAGTCTTCAGCATGGTATTATACAGTATAGTAGAGTGGGGTCCACGCTAGGTCTTCAGCAGCATGGTATTATACAGTATAGTAGAGTGGGGTCACAGATACGTCTTCAGCAGCATGGTATTATACAGTATGTAGAGTGGGGTCACAGATACGTCTCAGCAGCATGGTATTATACAGTAGTAGAGTGGGTCACAGATACAGTCTTCAGCAGCATGGTATTATACAGTATAGTAGAGTGGGGTCACAGATACGTCTTCAGCAGCATGGTATTATACAGTATAGTAGAGTGGTCACAGATACGTCTTCAGCAGCATGGTATTATACAGTATAGTAGAGTGGGGTCACAGATACGTCTTCAGCAGCATGGTATATATCAGTATGTAGAGTGGGGTCACAGATACGGTCTTCAGCAGCATGGTATTATACAGTAATGTAGAGTGGGGTCACAGATACTCTTCAGCAGCATGGTATTATACAGTATAGTAGAGTGGGGTACGGCCAGGGTCTTCAGCAAGCATGGTATTATACAGTATAGTAGAGTGGGTCACAGATACGTCTTCAGCAGCATGGTATTATACAGTATAGTAGAGTGGGGTCACAGATACGGTCTTCAGCAGCATGGTATTATACAGTATAGTAGAGTGGGGTCACAGATACAGTCTTCAGCAGCATCGGTATTATACAGTATCGTAGAGTGGGGTCACAGATACGGTCTTCAGCAGCATGGTATTATACAGTATAGTAGAGTGTGGGGTCACAGATAACAGTCTTCAGCAGCATGGTATTATACAGTATAGTAGAGTGGGGTCACAGATACAGTCTTCAGCAGCATGGTATCATACAGTAATAGTAGGTGGGGTCACAGATACAGTCTTCAGCAGCATGGTATTATACAGTATCGTAGAGTGGGGTCACAGAGACCTTCAGCAGCATGGTATTATACAGTATAGTAGAGTGGGGTCACAGATACAGTCTTCAGCAGCAATGGTATTATACAGTATCGTAGAGTGGGGTCACGAGGGTCTTCAGCAGCATGGTTTTATACAGTATAGTAGAGTGGGTCACAGATACGTCTTCAGCAGCATGGTATTATACAGTATAGTAGAGTGGGGTCACAGATGCGTCTTCAGCAGCATGGTATTATACAGTATAGTAGAGTGGGGTCACAGCCAGGGTCTTCAGCAGCATGGTATTATACAGCTATAGTAGAGTGGGGTCACAGATACGGTCTCAGCAGCATGGTATTATACAGTATAGTAGAGTGGGAGCTCACAGATACAGTCTTCAGCAGCATGGTATTATACAGTATAGTAGAGTGGGTCACAGCAGTCTTCAGCAGCATGGTATTATACAGTATAGTAAGAGTGGGGTCACAGATACGGTCTTCAGCAGCATGGTATTATACAGTATAGTAGAGTGGGTCACAGATACAGTCTTCACGCAGCATGGTTTTATACAGTATGTAGAGTGGGGTCACAGATACAGTCTTCAGCAGCATGTATTATACAGTATAGTAGAGTGGGGTCACAGATACAGTCTTCAGCAGCATAGGTATTATACAGTATAGTGAGTGGGGTCACGGCCAGGTTCTCAGCAAGAGAATGCTGATAGTAAATGATCTTGACAGAAAAAAAGGCATATTTAGGAGAGGGAAAAAACGTGTTACTATCTGTCTCATTTCTGTGTGGCCAAAACGTTCATTGCCTTCAAATA
>NW_019945096.1:0-3836 GCF_002910315.2 Salvelinus sp. IW2-2015
ACGGCACCAACAGGTCACCCCGCACCGGCAGATCACTAACACAAACCGATCACTAACACACAACCGGATCATCCCTGCACCGCCGGGTCACTCCGCACCGCCGGGTCACCCGCCCGCCGGGTCACCCGCACCGCCGGATCACCCCCGCACCGCCGGATCACCCCCGCACCGCCAGGTCACCCCCGCACCGCCAGGTCACCCCCGCACCGCCAGGTCACCCCCGCACCGCCAGGTCACCCCCGCACCGCAGGTCACTCCCGCACCGCCAGGTCACCTCCGCGCACCGCCAGGTCACTCCCGCACCGCCAGGTCACTCCCGCACCGGCCAGTCACTCCGCACCAGCAGGTCACTCCCGCACCAGCAGGTCACTCCCGCACCAGCAGGTTCACCCGCACCAGCAGGTCACTCCGCACCAGCAGGTCACTCCCGCACCAGCAGTCACTCCCGCACCAGCAGGTCACTAACACACCACCAGATCACTAACACACCACAGATCACTCCCGCACCACCAGATCACTCACACCACCAGATCACTAACACACAACCAGATCACTCCCGCACACCAGATCACTCCCGCACCAACAGGTCACCCCGGCACCAACCAGATCACCCTCGCACCACCAGATCTCCCCGCACCACCAGATGGTGCGGGAGTGATCTGGTTGTGCCGGAGTGATCTGGTGATGTGTGATATTGATGTCACTGCTACAGGTTATACACAGTGATGATGGTGTGTGTGGACGTGTGTGTGTGTGGACGTGTGTGTGTGGACGTGTTTAACTATTCTTGTGGGGACCAGAAGTCCCCACAAGAAAAGTAACCAAACAGAAATTGGACCAACTGGGGACATTTTGTTAGTCCCAGCAAAGTCAAATGCTATTTCTAGGGAGTTTAGGGTTAAGGTTAGAATTAGGGTTAGAATTATGTTAAGGGTTAGGAGCTAGGGTTAGGGTTAAGGTTAAGTTTTTGGGTAAGAAAATGTGTTAGGTTTAGGGGTCAGGGAAAATAGGATTTTGATTGGGACTGAATTGTGTGTGTGCGTGCGTGCGTGAGAGTGCACATTTGTGTGGTCGTGTGTGTGTTTGTGTCCCGTTGGGTGTTATAATGAGGAGACTGGGATCCTGTGGCAGGTAATTGGTAATGCCACTCTCCCCAGGGACTGGCTGAAGTGATGAGCACCTCAAGGAGGCTAGGGCTTACAGCCTTAATGAAGCAGCAGGTGTGTGGGGGTGTGTGTGTCAACGTCAAGTCCTAGTAATTTTCTCTTTTCTCCCCACAGATGAGTGAAGCATCATTGAAACAACTTTCACTAAAGGTATGATGTCAACAGCCCCGATCTCAATATCAGATGTCAATATCCTATGTTAAACTCTCTGCCTCAATCTCAGAAGTTCATCTTTTGGGACTCTCACACCCACTACAGAGAGAGAGAGAGGGAGAACCATCAGGATAATGATGTCAGCAAGAATGAAGGAAGGAATTGTTCTCTTTGATCTCTGATTGGCTCCATGGGACCCAGTAGAACCMCTAGGGGACCAATCATCTCCCCCTCTCTCTCCATAGGAACTGAACTGGGATCAGTTTCTAAGGTGAATGATCAGACAATGAGTCAAATGCTCACCATGGATGTGACTGCTCAGGAATCAGCGTCGTGTTAATAGGCACAAAACGGAAGACAAAAGTCCAAAACGAAATGAAAGTGGGAGGTACTATCTGAACTTGTTCAATAAGAAATACTTGTTTTCATTTGTTCAACAAAATTTGAAAACAGGCACCCTAATGAACACGACCCAGGTCAAAGGGCATCACGGATGTTGGAGTCGGCATTCACCACTCAGGATCATGAGACAAGGCAACCTTCTACTCAGAACTAAATGTCAGACTGGATCAGATAGGCCTATTCAGATCTCAGCAATACCAAGAAACAAGACAAGACCTCTCTCAGAACTCATATTCAAATATTTCTTGATTTTTTTCTCTCTGTCTCTGAGTCAATAGTTCTCAGAAATTATCTCTATAGGAGCTGGATCAAATGTTCCCCATTTGTATCATTGGCCGAATAGAGAATAATCTTTCTTCACTCAATATGTAGGCATATGTACAGTCGTGGCCAAATGTTTTGAGAATGACACAAATATTAATTTCCACAAAGTTTGCTGCTTCAGAGTCTTTAGATATTTTTKTCAGGTGTTACTATGGAATACTGAAGTATAATTACAAGCATTTCATAAGTGTCAAAGGCTTTTATTGACAATTACATGAAGTTGATGCAAAGAGTCAATATTTGCAGTGTTGACCCTTCTTTTTCAAGACCTCTGCAATCCACCCTGGCATGCTGTCAATTAACTTCTGGGCCAGCCCATTGGCAGCCCATTTTTGCATAATCAATGCTTGGAGTTTGTCAGGATTTGTGGGGTTTTGTTTGTCCACCCGCTTCTTGAGGATTGACCACAAGTTCTCAATGGGATTAAGGTCTATTGATGTTTTGTTCCCCGAGCCACTTAGTTATCACKTTTGCCTTATGGCAAGGTGCTCCATCATGCTGGAAAAGGCATTGGTCGTCACCAAACTGTTCCTGGATGGTTGGGAGAAGTTGCTCTCGGAGGATGTGTTGGTATCATTCTTTATTCATGGCTGTGTTCTTAGACAAAATTGTGAGTGAGTCCACTCCTTGGCTGAGAAGCAAACCCACACATGAATGGTCTCAGGATGCTTTATGTTGGCATGACACAGGACTGATGGTAGCGTTCACCTTGTCTTCTCCGGACAAGCTTTTTTCCGGATGGCCCAAACAATCTGAAAGGGGATTCATCAGAGAAAATTACTTTACCCCTGTCCTCAGCAGTCCAATCCCTGTACCTTTTGCAGAATATCGTCTGTCCTGATGTTTTTCCTGGAGAGAAGTGGCTTCTTTGCTGCCCTTCTTGATACCAGCCATCCTCCAAAAGTCTTCGCCTCACTGTGCGTGCAGATGCACTCACACCTGCCTGCTGCCATTCCTGAGCAAGCTCTGTCCTGGTGGTGCCCCGATCCCGCAGCTGAATCAACTTTAGGAGACGGTCCTGGCGCTTGCTGGACTTTCTTGGGTGCCCTGAAGCCTTTCACAACAATTGAACGCTCTCCTTGAAGTTCTTGATGATCCGATAAATGGTTGATTTAGGTGCAATCTTACTGGCAGCAATATCCTTGCCTGTGAAGCCCTTTTTGTGCAAAGCAATGACGACGGCACGTGTTTCCTTGCAGGTAACCATGTTTGACGAGGAAGAACAATGATTCCAAGCACCACCCTCCCTTTGAAGCTTCCAGTCTGTTGTTCGAACTCAATCAGCATGACAGAGTGATCTCCAGCCTTGTCCTTGTCAACATTCACACCTTGTTTAACGAAGAGAATACTGACATGATGTCAGCTGGTCCTTTTGTGGCAGGGCTGAAATGCAGTGGAAACGTTTTTGGGGGATTCAGTTCATTTGCATGGCAAAGAGACGTTCCAATTAATTGCAATTCATCTTACACTCTTCATAACATTCTGGAGTATATGCAAATTCCATCATACAAACTGAGGCAGCAGACTTTGTGAAAATTAATATTTGTGTCATTCTCAAAACTTTTGGCCACGACCGTATTTGGAGCATCCACGTTTTCTTTTCTTGAATGTAGTCCAACATGTTAATTATTTTCACAACATAGTTTCCACATTCTTAATAAATCTTGTGGAAATGCATTGTGTGCTCGTGTTGCTGTCTTCAGAAATGTTGATTTCTGTATGTGTGCGTGCATGTGTTGTGTCTGTCTCTGTGTGTTTTTTTTCTGTGTGTAATTGAAAGGCCTATTCCTC